>NC_064624.1:111555054-111858084 GCF_023898315.1 Schistocerca nitens
TTCAAATTATATCAATAATACTTTGGTGCAGATATTCCCTGCTACCACAATTATTTCCAACATGACAAATAATAATAATTCCTACTTAATCCTATTAATAAAATATAAACATCTTTCATAAATTGTGATTTGACAATAGACAATAGAAATATACACGTCTTACAATGTTTCAAAAATCGATTTTTTTTTAAATTTTTTGTGTCCTATCGCAAACAGACGATGGGTTGAGGGGAGGGTAGATGCCACTATCCAGTTTTTGCCCCAGTTGGGAAATATCGTCGACCTGGGGCTGGCAAACAAAAAGAAGAAACGAGTACAGTACAAGACGAAGGAGCCGCTACGTTCCTGCCGCGCTCGACACGTTGTGCCTCTGCTAACTGGAGCAGCCTCTCCGGTGCACTGCGCACGCGTCCGCCTTATCGGTGTGACGTAGGAAGCCGTCGATTTAAGGAAGGCGAGGCGCCCCATATCTCTAGCGAACCACTGCCCCAGACCGCTAACAGTCGCTATCAACGTTTATTTATTTATTCTTTCGTGAGAAGTAATTACCCACCAGCACAGTTGAGCAACAAACAAACAGCGAAACTGCGGTCCAACGATTTGCTGACTGTTCTTCCGAGAACGGGTCTGCGGAGGAGGAAAAGGAAATAAAGATGCCCTCTGTTTGCATATTTTATATGTTCAATACACAGGTTCACGTAAAATTATTTCACCGTTTTACTTATACAAGTTGTATCAGAAAGTATAATCCGATTTGGCAAGTCTACATCTTTGATTACTGACCCTATGACTTACCTTAGAGGGGGGGGGGGGGGGGGGGACTGATGACCATAGATGTTAAGTCCCATAGTGCTCAAAGCCATTTGAACCATTTGAACTTACCTTAGAAGGTAGGTCAAGGACAGGCAAATCTACATTTCGAGCATTTTTAGACTTGGAGAAGGCTTTTGACAGTGCTGCTGGAATAGTCTCCTTCAAATACTGAAGGTGGCAGGGGCCTAATACAGGGAGCGAAAGGCTATTTTCAATTTTTACAGAAACCAGATGGCCATTACAAGAGTTAAGAGGCATGAAAGGAAAGCGATGGTTTGGAGGGGAGTGAGGCAGGGTTGTGGCCTGTCCCCGATGTCTTTAAAACTGAGTAAGCAGTTTAGAAAACAGAAGAAAAATTTGGAGTGGGAATTAAAATCCATAGAGCAGAGATAAAAACTTCACGGTTTGCCGATGACACTCTAATTTTTTCAGAGACAGCAAAGGATGTGGAACAGTAGTTTAACGAAACGAACAGTGTCTTGAGGCTGGCCGGAGTGGCCGAGGGGCTCTAGGCGCTTCAGTCTGGAACGGCGCGACCGCTACGGTCGCAGGTTCGAATCCTGCCTCGGGCATGGATGTGTGTGATGTCCGTAGGTTAGTTAGGTTTAAGTAATTCTAAGTTCTAGGGGACTGATGACCTCAGCTGTTAAGTCCCATAGTGCTCAGAGCCATTTGAACCAGTGTCTTGAAAGGAGGAACAGCAAAACGACGATAATGGAATGTTGTCGAATTGATTCAGATGATGTTGAGGGAATTAGACTAGGAATGAGACACAAAGTAGTAGATATGTATTGCTATTTGGGGAGTAAAATAGCCCATGAAGGTAGAAGTAGAGAGTGTGTAAAACGTACACTGGATCTGACAAGGAAAACGTTTCTGAAGAAGAGAAATTTGTAAATATCGAGCATAGATTTAAGTGTCAGGAAGTCTTTTATGAAAGCATTTGTGCGGAGTGTAGCCATTAGTGGTAGTGAAACATGGACGATAACTAGTTTAGACAAGAAGAGAATAGAAGCTTTGGAAATGTGGTGCCATAGAAGAATGCTGAAGATTAGATAGGTAGGTCACGTAACTAATGAGGAGGTACTGATCACAACTGTGGAGCAGAGGAATTTGTGGCACAACTTGACTAAAAGAAGGGATTGGTCGGTAGGACATGTTCTGAAGCATCAAGGAATCGCCAGTTTAGTGTTGGAAGGCAGCGTGGAGGCCAAAACTATAGAGGATAACAAAGACATAAATACACTAAGCAGATTCATAAGGATGTATTTTGCAGTAGTTACTTGAAGAAGCTTGTGCATTATAAAGTAGAATGAGGGCTGCACCCAACCAGTCTCTGGACTGAAGACCACAACAAGAACAACATTTTCGAAACTAATATACATATACGAGGGTCGTTCAATAAATAATGCCCTACATTTTTGCCTCAGAACATATTTATTGATAAGAGCAAGAATTAGGTGACAAGCCGCGCGGGATTAGCCGAGCGGTCTAGGGCGCTGAAGTCATAGACTGTGCGGCTGGTGCCGGCGGAGGTTCGAGTCCTCCCACGGGCATGGGTGTGTGTGTTTGTCCTTAGGATAATTTAGGTTAATTAGTGTGTAGGCTTATGGACTGATGACCTTAGCAGTTAAGTCCCATAAGATTTCACACACATTTGAACAGTTAGGTGACAAAATACATCAACATTGTCCATGTCCTACGTTTCTACGTAGCCTCCATGCCGATCAACGGCCATACGCTAACGTTGTGGAAGAGCATGTAATCCCTGCTGGTAAAAGCTCTTGTCCTGTAGACGAATCCATGTGTTCACTGCATCATTGACACTCGTCATCTTCGAAGTGTGTTTCCCATAGAGAATCTTCAAGTGGCGCAAAGAGGTGGAAGTCAGAGGGTGCCACGTCTGGACTGTAGTCTGGATGATACAATGATGTCCAATCTAATTCCGCCATGTGTTCCCAGGCTCTCTGCCTTTTGTGTCGGTGTGCATTATCGTGTTGGTGCAAGGTTTCTGCTGGCTTCTTGTCTGATCGAACACGTCGGAAACGGTTCGTGAGCTTATTCAGAGTCTTTACGTACGCCCCTGAATTGATGGTTGACCCTCTAGGCATCTCATCCATGAGCATGACGCCATTACAATTCCTGAAGAGTGTCATCATGACTTTTCTGGAAGATGGCGTTGTCCTGAATTTCGTCTTTTGTGGTGAATGAGGATGATGCCACTCCGTGGACTGCCTTCTTGTTTCTGGCGCACCCAGCCTTCGACCCCAGTAACGATCCGAAGGCCTCTCCGTCTGTCTCAAAACGCTCCAACAATGCAGATGAAACGACCTTGGTTTGCATCTTGTGGTCCGCTGTGAGCACTCGTGGAACCCATCGTGAGCGCCTCTTTCAATATCGCAGAGTGTCGATCACTGCAGACGCACTTCCAATGCTGACGAACAATTGTAGAGCCAATTGTCGAGTTGTGTTGCGCCGGTCGGCACGAATAATGGCTTCCTCACGATTCAACATGTCTGGAGCAGTGGCTGTGACAGGACGTCCCGAGCGTGGCTGATGGTGGAGCTCTGTTTCTGCATTTCTTGAGGCTGTAAGTTTCTTTACCCATCACCCAGCTGTACTTCTATCAACTGCAGCATCGCCAAACACTGCACACAAACGTTTATGGATGTTAACAACGGTTTCTTTTTCTGCACACAATAATTCAATAACAGCATGCTGCTTGTAAAGTGAGTCATATGTAGACGCCATTTAGACGCTGTACTAACGGTGTGACATCTGCCACAGCTTCATCGGCACACTGAACAAACATAAAATGTGATGCAGCAACAAGGACGTTTGTTTATGTATATTAATGGCTTTTTAAAAAAAATGTGGGACATCACTTACTCAACGACACTGTTACAAAGAATATTCTTTTTTTGATTAACGGGAAACTCAGAAAGTCTTTTTTCCATACCTTTTCATAGGTGTTCATTTTACACCCTTTAGGTGAATGGCATATGTCAATCTGGTATTCAAATTGTTCCACACTACAGCGAGCAAGTCATGAGTTTCAGCTTCCACAGCTGGTGTTATGCGATGTCTCAGTTCATTCATTGATGTTGATAACCGAGGCACATACTTTTATAAACCCCCACAAGAAGTATCACATACAATCAAGTTCGTTGTCCATGTAGGGTCGTAATGTAGGGCTGAATCATTCGGTCCATCGCGACCAGTCCATCGTTCGGCGATTCTTTGATTTAAAAATTTCTACACTTCAAGACGCCAGTGTGGCAGTGCCCCATCCTGTTGGTAAATGGGGTCGTCAGAATGTGGGGCACGGAACAGCCACATGAAGTTGTACAACATGGTAGGAATTCTCCAAAATTTGATGTGTTTTGTGTAGTTTCACAGGAAAAGGTGTACAGTCCATTTTTCTTTGCGGAGAACGCTGTTCACTCAAGCACATATCTCGATATGATTCAGAACTTCCTTTTCCGAGAGTTTGAGACTGCTGAGGATGAAGTGGAGGGATGTTAGAAGTCACTGTGGGAGTTTTTATTATTTCTTTTGATTGGTGGAAACCGGAGAGCCTATCAGAAGTAGATAACAGCCATGTCTGCAGGTATATAAGAAACAATGTTTTCTGATTCAGCAGTAATCAAAAATACCCTGAAGAAGGTGTGGCTTACAACAGGAAAGGAAACGTCGGTAGTTTTGTATGTATTGACAATGCAGTCGCAAACCCACAAAAATGTTGAATGGCCGCGAAAGCCTACGTTTATAAATGTACCTGAGTACAGGCGTACGTGGAAGGTGGAATTAGGACTGCACTGAGTTTGTAATGAAGGTGGATTGAACACGAAGCTTGGTAAAGAGATGGCGGATAAGCAAATGAATATAACGGGAAAAGAATCTTGAGGACACCATTACAGAAAGACTAGGAGAAGTAGGAGGAGATGTGATAAGAGATACTATACTGGGATAACAATTTCACAGATCTGTGGAAGTTCTGAACTCGAAACAATGAACCTAGCGTAGACCTACATTACATCTGAATTATTGAGGCGCGTGGGAGAGCCAGACATGACCAAATTATTTCACGTGGTGAGCAGGACAAATGAGACAGGCAAAATATCCTCAGACATCGGAAATAATGCAATAAATGCAATACTAAAGAAAGCTGGTGATGGTGTGAATACTATGGAACCATCAGCATGGCTGCAAGATATGACATTATCTTCTGAAGAGAAGGCGACCTCGGGAAATATCAGTCTGGAGTCCTGAGAAATTCTGGAAAACGTAACTCCAGTAGAGGCAGCGAATCGATTTGAAAGTGCCGGCCGTTTTGTATGCAATGAGCACAAGACGGCAGGTCGATGTCGGGACGTGATAAATTGGCAAAAAGATCCTATCGTGTTTGTACTTGCCTCTGTCCGTACGTTGTCTGAAGCTGGTTCATTTGTACATAGTTATCAAAGAGGAATGGTACATTACACGCAGCCACGCACTGCGGTGCAAGGACAGTGCTCGAAACAAGGTCCTAAGTGACAGGGACCCAATAAGAGGGCCACACGTTGTCAATGGCAGTCGGTTTCAAAGCCGACAGGAGTAGCTATTGTCAGTTAATACGTACCATTCTCAAAAAGTTTCCCAGAGAACATAGAGAAGCGGACTGCACAGAGAGCACACTTGGAATCTGACACTTCACAGTGAAGACGTTTCCCACAGCCGCATTCACGACTGGACACCTCCTGTTGGCCAGCGACCACAGCAAATGGGCAGCAGCTGCCTGGCGCCGTGCAGTGTGTTCAGGCGTCTCGCCGTTTGGCCTCTTGTCAAACGATGCGTAATGTCCACCGACGGCGCAATGTGTGGAGGATGCAGAAGAGAGGGCAACACTGCGTTGGAATAAACACCGTGGTTTTTGTTCACATTAAAAAGCATTCCTGGGCCCACGATATACACACAGTTCTTAGTGCTTCGGCTAAGATCAGATGGCAGAAATACTTCGAACGTCAGACCTATGCAAGATTTATCGTTGTCGGTACGGAGGGGGGAGGGGGAAGGAGTGGGGGAGGGAGGGGGTCTCGAGGAAAACGGCGGACAGAGTGGGTGGGAGGCTGCAGCCCAGTCCATGACAAGAGGCGAGTCTCGCTGCCGACCACCACTGCACTGGCTGCCGTGGCGCCCGACGTGTCTGGTGAGTCTCTACATACTCCTTCCATCAACGTACGGTAGGTATATACTGTGCGTGTAACTTCCCTCAATTTGGCTGTCTCCTGTTCTCAGTGTTGTCCACACTGAAAAGTGCCGGCTATGAAAATGGGGAAAACTAAAGTGAGACCGAGATGTTTCTCTCTTTTCTAAATTACTTTCCGCGACCTGTAGCGCGACAGTTCTTATTAAGAACTCCCGTATTGGCTAACGTTAGCTTTGAAAGTTACTTACTATTGGTTCTTACAACATAATTTATGTATTGGTGCTACTAGCAGTGGTTCTTGAACGAAAGTTGCTTTTATGTAAACTTGTCGGATACAAATGACAAGTGAAGCAGGCGAGAGTTCCGGAATGAAACTCTCACTCTACAGCGGAGTGTGCGCTGATATGAAACTTCCTGGGAGATCAAAACTGTCTGCTTAACCGAGACTGGAAGTCGGGACCTTTGCCTTTCGCGGGCAAGTAGGAAGGTAGGAGACGAGGTACTGACGGAAGTGGAGCTGTAAGGAGGGGTCGTGAGTCGTGTTTAGGTAGCTCAGTCGGTAGAGCACTTGAAAGTCAAAGGACCGAGTTCGAGTATCGGTCCAGCACACAGTTTTAATCTGCAAGAACGTTCCAGAAATAAACCTATTGCTGCTTTCTTGGGTTTGTTACCACTTTGCATAAGTAACCAGCCATGCTACGGCAGAGATTGACATGATAGTACGTCGATCACACATGTTGAGCAGGTTTTTGTTTTCTCCACACATTCCCCATCCACAAAATTAGTAGAAATTGGCCCTTAGCTCAGGTACTGGGTACGATCTTGGTACCAGCAGTTATAGCTGCATGGCATGCTACTTAGCGACTACGATAGATCGACCATTATACGGTAGAAGGCAAGGTAGGACTGAAAACTGTACCTCTGAATGTTGATAAACTGAGGAACGAATGTGGTAATATGCCCACATGAGTGTGTTGCACTATGTCCAGAACATTCCTGATCACCCTGCCATGCATGTGTTGAACACGTATGTAAGAATACTTAGCATTTGTGTGTTGTTGTTGTAGTAATGATGTTAGTGGTAGTAGTAGTAGTAGTAATAGTAGTAACAGTAATAGTCTTTAATTAGTAGATCACTTTTTACAGGCATACTGGACACGTCTTGATATTACAATTTAGGAACGATAAATTACTGTAAGTCACATACAGAGACATTTGCAGCCTTATAGGCCTAGAATGGCAAGAGTGCGACAAATAGTTAGCTGTGACCTTATAGTAGGAATAAACCTAGCATTTACCGGATATGATTTACGGATACCACGAAAATCTAAATTAGATGAGTAGATGAAGAGTAGAGCATCCACCCTCCCAAATACAAGGCCAGTCTGTTTATGACGGTGCTACCTCATTCGGTTTATCTCTTGCGTACAGTACTTCCAGTGGCAGGGAGCTAGGTTGGAGGGGTAAGGTGCTGGTGCCCAAATGAAACAGTCTATTACACAATACGAATTCATCAAACAAACTCGATAACTTGAAAAATTACAGAGGTCCGTGATTAATGAATTTCGCATGTTATATGAGCCACAGCCTATGAAACGTTAACAAAATTAAACTGTATTTTTACTCTAAGGCCGTCTAGCAACACTACTCACACTTCACAGATCAACAACAGCGGTTGCTTCGAACTTAACACCGAGTGACGCATTCAGTTAAATTCAAACAGAATGAAATAATAGGTCAAAAAATGAAAGAATCAATAAGTGAAATTAAATGTTTATCAGGCTTGTAGTCAAATAAATTCTTAGTACACTAACCAATGGCAAAAGGTTTACTAGTTACATAGACAACAAAACCAAAATATCTTCATGAACAATATGGAGACGCTCTATACAAGCAAAATCTGAAATAAGAGCTGCTTATACTCATTAGGTTTTCCAACACAATTGTTCAAGAAATCTGACATGATTTAAAATTTACAGTCCTCGCTCCGAGAGACAGTTTGAAGTTACAAGTCAGTACCGAAAATCATGATAAGCCACTCAGTTCAAACCGGCGACCTATTGGCTCAATCTATTATTTTACACGTCAAACGGGCACGCTAAGAGGCGCCTAGTCTCTACAGTAATTAATCTTGCACCCAGAACACAAGGAAACAGTGTGCTAATGTAGCGATTAAGATAGTGGACCAACAATTATACCTGTTGTCACACACGCCAGCACTGTGTGGAAATAATTTTTACGCTCTCTCGGATTCAGGAACTTAGGTGACCAAACATCCGCCCCAAGGTAATGGTCTACCTTGGTCCTTTTAAAACAACTTCGTCGGAACTGAAACGTGTTGTTGTTGTGGTCATCAGTACAAAGATTGGTCTGTTGCAGCTCTCCATGCTACTCTATCCCGTGCAAGGTTCTTCATCTCCAAGTATCTACTGCATCTAACATCCTCCGAATCTGCTTAGTGTATTCATCTCTTGGTCTCCCTCTAAGACTTTTACCCTCCACGCTGCACTCCAATACTAAATTCATGATCCCTTGGCGCCTCTGAAGATGTCCTACCATCGATCCCTTCTGCTAGTCAGGTTATGCCACAAATTCCTCTTCTCCCCAATTGTATTCAGTACTTCCTCATTAGTTACATGATATACCCATCTAATCTTCAGCATTCTTCTGTAGGACCGCATTTCGAAAGCTTCTATTCTCTGTTTGTGTAAACTATTTATCGTCCATGTTTCGCTTCCATACATGGCTACACTTCATACAAATACTTTCAGAAAAGTCTTCCTGACACTTAAATTTATACTTGATGTTAACAGATTTTTCTTCACAAAGGCTTTCCTTGCCATTGCCAGTCTACATTTTATATCCTCTCTACTTCGACCATCATCAGTTATTTTGCTCCCCAAATAGCAAAACTCCTTTACTACTTTAAGTGTGTCATTTCCTACTATAATTCCCTCAGCATCACGTCATTTAATTCTACTACATTCCATTATCCTCGTTTTGCTTTTCTTGATGTTCATCCTATATCATCCTTTGAGTACACTGTCCATTCAGTCCAACTGCTCTTGCAGGTCCTCTGCTGACTCAGAATTACAATGTTATCAGCAAACATCAAAGTTTTTATTTCTTCTCCATGGTTTTTAATTTCTACTCCAAATTTATCTTTTGTTTTCTTTACTGCTTGCTCAATGGAACATTGGGGATAGGCTACAACCCTGTCTCACTTCTCTCCCAACCACTCTTTGCCTTTCATGCCCCTCCACTCTTATAACTGCTAACTGGTTTCTGCAAAAATTGTAAATAGCCTTTCGCTCCCAGGATTTGACAACTGCTACCATCAGAATTTGAAAGAGACTTCCAGTCAACATTGTCAAAAACTTTCTCTAAGTCTACAAATTCTAGGAACGTAGGTTTACCTTTCCTTAGTGTAAAATAAATCGTTGGGTCGGAATTGCCTCACGTGTTCCAACATTTCTACGGAATCCTAACTGATTTTCCCCGAGGTCGGCTTAACCAGTTTTTCCATTCGTCTGTAAAGAGTTCGTGTCAGTATTTTGCAGCAGTGAAATATTAAACTCATAGTTCCGTTATTTTGACACGCGTCAACACCTGCTTTCTTTGGGATTGGAATGGAATTATTAAATTCCTTTTTAAGTCTGAGGGTTCCTCACGTGTCTCATACATCTTGCTCACCAGATGGTAGAGTTTTGTCAGGGCTGGGACACCCAAGGCTGTCAGTAGTTCTAATGGCATGTTGTCTACTCCCGGGGCCTTGATTCGACATAGGTTTTTCAGTGCTCTGTCAAGTTCTTCATGCAGTATCATATCTCCCATTTCATATTCATTTACGTCCTCTTCCATTTCCGTAATAATGCCCTCAAGTACATCGCCCTTGTGTAGAACCTCTACATAGTCTCGCCTTCTCTCGACCTTGCCTTCTTTGCTTAGAATTGATTTCGATTTGAGCTCTTGATATTCATTCAGATTCACCTTTTCTCCAAAGGTCTCTTTAATTTTCCTGTAGGCGGTATCTATCTTACCCCTAGTGATGTATACCTCTAAATACTCACATTTGTCCTGTAGCCATCACTGCTTAGCCATTTTTCACTTCCTATTCTGGCGTTAGGAACTTGCTTATTCTGTATAAGAAATAGTAGTAAATAATTATAGTGATGCTGTCACTGTTGGTTGGTGGTTGGTAATATTTACTGGCAAAATAAAACCTAACACTAGATTGCGTACTTACATCTATCAGGAGACGTACTGATTGATTACGCGAAGGGGTTTTCTTAATTGACCTTTTGACCTGGATTGCCTTCACGCTATCAGAATCTTCGATGAAAATACCTAAGGGACCTATGTGAATATAAAAATGGAAATGAAAGCAAATTAGTCGAATTTCGTAAGAGAAAGCTTAGCAGATCGGAAGTTGAACACATTAGTGGTCTCCCAAATACAATCGAGACACTGCGATAGAGAGCGAACCTGTACAAAGCTCATATACAATTTGAACATCATTTTTGTTTAGTGTAAGAAAAGAATAAGAAGAAAATTACTGCATCGTAAATACTAATATATCTTGAACAAATTGGCTTGAAACTTCCAGACTCTGACAAGTACAGAATAAGTACATAACTTACATCTGATATTTCTTTTGTACATGGCGCAGTCCAATAATCGCTGCTTTGTCAGTCCATTCCTTCTTAAAATTAAATGTCCTTGCGTGCGCGTAAGTACATCATATCTTCACCCGCGTTACCGAAACGTTTGTTCGTCGTTTGACATAGTTTTTACATAAGATAAAAATACAGTTGGTAGTAATGCTATGTAGTACGTCTTAACACGTCGGCGACGAAACGTACAAGGGTAATGAAGTCTCTAGATTATTTCTTAACAAAAGATAGATTGTTCTTTCTTCTGTTTCGCTGCTTATTGTATCACGCACTGCGGCAATGATTTTAAATATCTGCGCCCAGCGTATCATAGTGTTTATTTAGAGTACTTAAACGCTGGACGCGCGTCTTGGTATAGGCGCACATTATAAAAAATATTTCTTATCTCTTGCGCTGTGATGCTTTGCCTCTTTACGAACTACAGCTCGTTGGCTGTCCTTTTCTTTTATGAGAAATACCTCATCTGAAAAGTAACTGAAATCCATTAATATTACATTGCTTCCCGAGTGAGGAGCATGACTCCAAAAAAAAAAAAAAAAAGTTGTTCCAATGGCTCTGAGCACTATGGGACTTAACTTCTAAAGTCATATCAGTCCCCTAGAACTTAGAACTACTTAAACCTAACTAACCTAAGGTCATCACTCACATCCATGCCCGAGGCAGGATTCGCGGTAGCGCGGTTCCACACTTTAGCGCCTAGAACCGCTCGGCCACCCCGGCCGGCGCGATGACTCCGTCAAGATCATCGCGATTCACGCGTAGTCGTAATATTATTGCTCTCGTGAATCAAGTTAGTATTACTCGCTACAATTCTTTACAATAGATTTCATATATGACATTAGACAAAGTGGTTGACATATAGAATAACAGTTGAATATATTCCTACGAATGAAACTGATGGTAAATTGCTCATGGAGTAATTATATGACAATTGAGCCGTACTCATTGTAATGTATTATACAAGGATAACAAATGTTCATTTCTTGGTAAGAGACAATGAAGTTAGGATAAAGATACACATACATGGATACATTATATATGGCATAATAAACATTAAAAAATAACAAAGAAATAAATTATTTGACTTTGCAGAAAGTCTGTGTGCAGTGTGCACTCTTGGATAAATGTATTACAAACAACTGACATTCTTGTTTTACAGTGACATTTACAGGAATATTTTTGTCGTGGTCTTGACGAAGATTTGTTGCGGTAAACTATTAGCACTTTACTGATTTACGGCTTTCATGACCTGCAAAAAAATATTTCGCTACACTTGGGTAGGTATGACTTGCACTGAGAGTGGTAGAACTTCGGGTATATATGGTAGCACTGCACTTGAGTGAGGGACATCGATTGCACTTTCATAGTGGAGGAAATTCCGGGCATCACTTTGACTATGGAGGTTGAAGTGGTTGTCTGTATGTGATGGTGCGTTGGAAATACGTCGTGGATCGGGAACTGGAAGACTGGTTCTGCAAGGTGTTGAGCCGTTTGGTGGCGGGCTCTATTTCACTTGACACATGTTCGAGCTTCCATTCATGTTCTCGTACATGAAAAATACAGAGAAAATCTGTATTAGAGTGTGCTTACTTATTAAGAACTTAGTCTAAAAGAAAAGTGGATTAGGTAAGGATAACAATAATGCTTATGTACATAAGGTCTCATTCTCTTAGGAGTGCTTAGTTCTCGCATTTATTTATTTTTCTGGTTTTAATTGGGTCGACAAGATTTCGTTATTACTTGGCCTGGTCTATAAATCCGGCAGCAATTGTCAAAGTCGAGTTTGAGACATTTCAGATTAGTGTCTTGGTGATTTTAGAAGGTATATAAGTGCTCAACTCATGGTTTTATCAGATTTTATATTGAAAGTATTTGAAACACATTTGGCGCCCGCGCTCGTTGTGCAAAGGAAAGTGGATTGTTGAGTGCGCAGCGTACTCTGTGTTACGTCCGTTTGTCACAGTCACGTGACAGTAACTTGACGGCTTCACAACGCTAGCAGCAGTGTTACGAGAGAGGCGGAACGTTAGGTGCCTACTAGCCGTGTTGTGAGTTTTTACAGTTTTCCATCGACTCGGAATTGCGGAAGCAGCCAGACGCGGCGACACCCGCAGCTGTGTCGAAGAATGTGTCCGTGGAAAGGCGTAAATAAACCGGTTACGGTACGTACAAAACTCGCTCACTTGCTCAGTTCGGTTTTCTACATCGTGGTACAAGTACTTATAACATTACTTCACACGTGGAATTCCACACGTGTCCGTGTAGTTATCACCTTTTCAGTTCACACGTTGTTATTATTTCGTGTCCACATGTATTTGGTCGCCATGTTAAAGTTCACACGCACCAGTTTTATACGTGTCCGTTTATTGCTTGTCTATAGTCGGTTCACACGCAGCAGCATATATGTTTCCATTAGTTGATGACTGCATTACTACTAAAAAGTAGAGTTAACATTCGGTATGCATATTGTTTCTAAAAATTATTTACAAAGGAAAAATAGTCTATGTCACTTCAAAACCTGACGAATAGCGTGTCTCTTATTCATAATTTGTGCTTCCAAGGCACTTTAGGTTTACACCTTGTTCGAAATCTTGTTATTCTTTTCTTATTACAATAACCACTTTTTTCTCAAGTTCAGCTCTTTTATTTTATCTGTGTTAATTGCGTCGTTAGTTTGAAGACATAGTCAATGTGACTTCGTTTACGTGATGAACGGTTCATGTTCAAGTTTCTATTAGGGAAATTCGGAAGCTTACTGTTCTCTGTCGTGCAATTGCACGTAACAATCGTTAATTGACTTCGCGGTTTTCGGAGAATATACATAGCCTGTCAACAACTAAAGTATCACGAACATCCATACGTTCAGTCTGTAAGTATCAAGCATGCAATCAGTCCGTAAAATTCACTTCTCTTCTGGGTAAGGTAGGAAGATAAGGATGCTGATTAGAGGAAAACACAATAGACATTTATGGGGTGATCTGAAGAAAAAATTTTAATGACGTATGAAATGAGCCTAACATAAACTGTGCATTATCACCCTAGTTTTCCATGACAAGTAGTAAGCGTAATTAAATCGATACGGTAGCCTCAGTATTGTGTGATTCAGCTCTCCAAGCATTTCTCTATACATATCTAAAATTACTTACCCCATGCATTAGCAGCGAACAGAATCTGTTAGCTATCTCTTGTTCTGGTACTAAATTAGTTTACTTATAAGTGATCTTTGTAAGTATTTCATCTGCACTGTGCCTTAAAATTCTTCTGAGCGGTGCAGTTTTCTCCGTACTGTAATAAAAGTAATTGAGTTGCGCACTTCTTTCCTGCTACCTGGACCGTTATTGATTTATTTGACTCTCATATGCTAAGCTGCTGTCTGTGTCAACTGCTTTTCACAGGTGTTCTCATAAAAATTGTTGTCAAACACTCCTTATACATAACATAACATTTACCTCATAAGAGTTAACGACCTTAATGAACTTTTATTTACGAGCAATCATTCGTGTCCGAATGATCATTTTCATTTATTTCACTAAAGAGGAGAGAGCTCTGCTGTACCTAAAACTAGTGGTAGCAGGTGTCACTTAGCAAGTCCGTGCTATATTATTCATTTGTCAGCTCTTTCGCTGTGGCCGTTCATGGCTCAATTAACTTAAAACTTACATGTAAAGCTAATCTTGCTATCCTACAATAAACGTATTTTATTTCAGATGCTCACATAAATTACTTCTCTTGTGGAGTCAGATCGACATGGTGTTGCCCTGTGCATTGCTCTCATCTATGCTTATACTTCACACATAGAATGACTATATATATATATATATATATATATATATATATATATATATATATAGTGCCTTAACTTAGCAGAGATCTTCAATGGTTGACTCGGTATATCTCTGCGTGATGAAACTATAGTTTTATTAGTCCACACACAGGGCACAGGGTCAGCTAATAGATAGCAACCAATGTTCGGCTTTCTTAGTATAATAAATGGTCCTTCATACAAGTGCTGCCACTTGCGATTCTTATGATAAGTCAAAAATGGTATGAAGTCGGTCTTTAATAGCACTCGTTCATTTACATGATACGATAAGACTTTGGTAATGTGTTTGTCGTGCGCCTTTTTTCGTAGGTTGGCATGAGTGGTTAACAATATGAGAGCTTGTCTTAACTTGTCGTGTAATGTTACTTCAGGATGTTGTAATTTTGTTCTGCAGCTTCCCCGTGGAGACATAAAGAAGCTGCTAATGGTTTTCCGACTTGGTTGGAGTTGAAATGACAGTTATTTTCACTTGATTAGTATTTTGTGTCATACCAGGCTGAAAATTTGCGTTCGTGTCCCATGTGTACTGTGCATCACTGAATTGCATGTCATTTGACATATCGTTTCATGCTTGGTTCGCCTGCGTGTGAAAAATGGTCGGATTTCCTTTGCTATTATGACTGGCGGAAATAAGAAAAGCATGCGACGGATTGTCCTGATTATTGTTCCTGAACTGTTGGTTAAGTTGGTAAGGAAATGCATTTTGAGGCTGTAAAGAATTCATTTGATGTGATGGAGTGAAGTGACTTGGCTGACTGTACTGTTGTTTTCCCTTGTGACAATTTCCATTACATTTCCTGTTGCTCGGATTCTGGTTATTACTTTTGTGATTCATTGGTTAATTGCCGTACTGTCACTATGTGTTTTGAGAATTCGGGTTATATCTATTCTGGTTTGGATATTTACTATGTGGTTTTCGATTGCAGCGGTTGAAATTATTATGATTGCTGTAACGCTGAGCGTTTGGTTATCCCGTGTTATGCTGGTACGACATTCCGTTGACACAGCTTCCTACGTGCTGTTGCGAATCGGGCGGTCCATTATTGTAATTATTCCGCGCACTCGCACGCACGTCCTCATAGATCATATCCAAATTGTCAAGAACGGAAAGAAAGGCTTTTTGGTCCTCTTCACTAACTAATTTTTTTCCTTATTGACACAACAAGTTTTGACTTGTTTAAGATCATGATGACATCTTGGGTTGAGATGGGTGTGTCCCAATACTGAATTTTACGTAGATATTTTTCTAAATAACGCCTCAAACCGACTCCCTTGGTGTTGAAAGATTCGGCTGCGTAGACCTCCTTTCGGAGTCTTTGTTGTATACCAGAACTCCAGAATTTATTAAAAAAATGTCTTTTGAACTCTGCGTAGGTGTGTCATTTGTCTACTATTTTAGTACCCCAAACTGATACTTCGCCATTTACAGACCCTAATAAAATGTATTCACTGTCGGTCGTTCCATGATTCTGGAAAAGCACCTGTGAATGATTTTAAAAATACCACGCGATGTATATTTAGTTTTTTAGGTATAAAAGGCTGGAAAACTCTGTGTTTCAGCACACTCTCATCGCGCAATAGTTCAACGAGTGTCAGTTGATCGGTATGACTACGTGACGTTGAAGCTTTATGGCGCGTATTATTTACAGTTGATGAGAACTGTACTTGATACTCGGGATATTTACGAGTTTCTTGTTCTGGCGGTAGTGAATAATCGCTTTGATTGTCACCTTGCACTTCTACAGTTTACCTTTTCAGCTGATCTCTGTCATTGGTCAGCCTGTGCTTCCATTCCGGAAGATCGTGGCTGAACGCTCGTCTGATTTCTCCTAATTCACTCTTTAAACTGTCACCAGAAGTACTGGGAGCGGTTAGGATTTCTACTGTGGCAGATTTAACTTCAGCCTTTAGATCAGATTGTACAATACTCTCAATGTACTGACCCTTAGATTTTATCCACTTTTCAAATTCCTTATTAAGTGTAGTGCTTACTCCTGCAGTGACATCTTCGATCCTTTTGTCAATATTGACATCGGATATTCGCTGAGCAAGGTTTCCTACTCGCTCGCCAATGTGGCTGACACCTTCTGTCAATTGGCCTACTATCTTTGAATCAGGATTGTAATGCCTTAAAGAGTCACTCGCTGTTGATTTACACACATAGACTTGGGTCTGCAAATCTGTAAAGTCTCTACCAATATTGGTATCGGCGGATTCCACCATGGAAACAACACTGCCAGTTTTTGCATGTACGCTTGAGTTTGGCTCGCTTGCGTAAGCAGTAGTAATGGCTTTAATTTTTTCCTCCATGGTGTCATTCCAACTTTTGATTTGTGTTTGCATGTCGGTAATAAGAGAATTTATAAAGCTCATTCACGCTTGAGTCTCCCCTATCTTCAATTATAAACTGTTGAACCTGCTGTGTACAGCTCTGTTCTGCTCCTGTAATCTGGCATATCATATACAAGTAAGTTCTTCTGTACACACAACAATTATGCAGAAACTACCAGGCAGATTAAAACTGTGTGTCGGACCGAGACTCGAACTCGAAACCTCTGCCTTTCGCTGGAAAGTGCTCTACCATCTGAGCTACCCAAGCAGTACTCACGCCGCGTCCTCACAGCTTTACTTCTGCCAGTAACTCGTCTCCTACCTTCCAAACTTTACAGAAGTCGTCCAAATCAATCTGTGGGATAAGAACGTTTTCAAGCATATCGTGATATGTACTTCTTGTAACAGAATTATCGGCACCATACACCTTTTCCCGTGATACTGCACAAATCACATTCACTTTTCGACAGTCCCTCTTGTTGAACAATTTCATGTGGCCGTTCCGTACCCCATATTCTCACATTATGACGGTCCACCATCCCATTTACATGGAATGTTGCCTCGTCACTAAACACTAAGCGTGGCAGGAAACTGTCATCCTCCATCTTGCCAAGAACGAATTCCAGAACTCCACACGTTGTTGTTTGTCACCTTCACGAGAAGCTTGCAGTAACTGAATTTTGTACGGTTTCGTATGTAAACGTCTACGCAACACACGCCAGACGAACATCGTAGGCATGTTGAGCTGTCTAGCTGCACGGCGAACGGATTAATGCGGACTCCTTGTGGATCTATGGCGGATGCGCTCGACGTCTGTGTCAGACACTCGGCGACGGCCCGGCAATTTCCCTTTACACACGCAACCTGTTTCTTGGAATTGTTCATCCCGTTGTCTAGCGCTCTGTGCTATAGGATGATACACACAAAAGTCGCGCTGAACGGTTATTACTGACCTGCAGTCCCCAAAACTTAGAACACAAAGCGCTTTCTGTTTTCCCGACACCATTTTTATTAGAACTGAAGTGGGCGCACACTGCTGCTACCTAGCTGAAACCGTGTGAAACTCGAGAGTTTGCTCTTTCCACAAGTAAGTTGTTCGTACACACATGTGAAATAACATAACAGTCACGATAGTTTTGGAAGCGGATGACACATTTTCTTAGAGTACAGTTTCCGCCAGCACCACGCTCGGAAGTACCCGCTGGCGTGTCCTTAGCCGCCTTGGGTTCTTTTAGCTGGCTAACACCACTGCTGTAGGCGAGACACAGCCCCGTCCTTCTCTCCCTCTGCATACCAGATCACCACGTATAGACATACACAATGGTTTCATTTGAAAAAGCGAAGTTGATCGCCGTCTTCTACAATTAATATGAGTATTACAAGGGACTATACGTCGCTCATACAGCAGTTTCTCAGAATTAATCAATAGCAAATATCGTAACAATCTCTTAAATGGTTTCGACAGTATTTGTCTTAAACAGTGCAGCTGATCAGTCAGTATACATGGAGGTTCCTGAACATACTCAAATATTTTAATATGTTATTCTACAACTAAAACTAAAGAAAAAGTTCATATAAACATCAGTCCGCAAATGTTTAGTTACGGCTGTAAGGTGTCAGGCAAATCCAACACCTTCCATGAAAACCCTGACATGATAAGCAAATCCAGTAGTATGTCCCATAGCTCCGAATAAATCGTGACATTAAATTAACCAAAGTAATACGAGTAACGAGTGAGCGAATGTAATACCACAGACTAACACAAGAATGCCTAAATGCATGTCATACCTTCCCACCGTGAGACAGACGCAGTTCCGAGGGGAGAAACGAGAACAGAAGCCGAGAGCAGAACCGTGTTAAGCTAGAAGGCCCTACGAGAAGGGACGGACACCGACGTCGCCAGCTAACCGCTAGGACCACACCACCTGCAAGTTTTAGCGTGAGACTTTTCCGCGTCTCTGTTACATCAGGACCACCCCCCAGCCCATGTTAACAGATAGAACCCTCCAGAAGAACAGTATAGATCTTACGATAACAGAAAAAGGACCACACCAGCTGCAAGTTTTAGAGTGAGACTTTTTTTGCGTCTCTGTTACGTTGCAATCTTTAAAAACATTGCCCCACCACGAAAAGTATAACGTTTCTCATTGGATAGACAGAATTTTTGTAGGCGGAGCTTAAGGTTAACATTGAGACCCTGATTGGTCAGATGAAAAGACAGCCAGATAGTTCTTTTTAACCAACTTCGGTAAATTGTAGTAAGGAGAAGTTAGGAAAGAGTTGCTTCCGAGACGGCGAGGTGAGCGGAGCTGTGCTGCTCGCCGCCCCCTGACGAACACCGACAAGGTAATGAACGCACGCGATGCCGCATAACAGTGCATATGGCTTCACTCAGAACTGCAGAAGTCTCATCTGTTACACCCCCTTTTTTGCGTAATACTAGTGTCAATCGTCAATTAAAGCTCATGGTGTTCACATTTGCCACTTGAAGTAAAAATCTGAAACGCGATGATTTTTCTGTTATATAGTTATTGAGAAGCCACATCAGCCACTGTAATTTACGACAAGTTAGATAAGTAATTAAAGACAATTGAGGGTCACTGTAGACGATTTTGATAGTTTTCTCTTTTATGAAACTTAACTTAAATCTAGATTATAGATGTGATATGGTATAGGTCATCCTTCGATCCATTGTAGAACTTGGAAACCCATTCAGGGAATATTCGTTCACATTTTTGTTGAACGCAGTTGGTTTTTATCATTCTGTATTAAAACATTTCCTTTTATCAATAGTGCAATTTATAAACAATGTTTTGTGAGTAGAACAAAATTTACAATGGTAAACTTAACTGCTTTTTCGACGTTATTTTACCAGCTAACTAAAAATAGGAAAGCCTTGAACCCCTTCCACTAAATTTAGTTAGTATTAAGATTCTTTTACAGGGAGTGCAGTGGAGCTGACGCTGAAATCATTAAGTATTTGGTTATATCATCGCTAGTCTCACTGAACTCTTCTGAATTCTACATGTCATGTGTGGTCTGGCGTCTCCTTACCAGCAACAGGTCCCAGGTTCAAACTAGTCAATTCCTTAAAAAACACGCTCAGAGCGTCGTTGCGCGAAAGTGGTAGGGAGACACGATATATAACAAACTGACCCCACGCAGAATTTTAGACGGCTAATAAAGGATTTTGCCTGAAATTTAGCATCTTCACTAATACGAATCCATCGCAAAACTGTAAAAGTAAAGCATGATTTCCATTTACTTCGTTGTCATTGATCTGGTGAATGTAATAAAAAATTTTCCCAAATCGTGTAATTGGCGAGACGTACTTACAATTCCTTCAAGAAGAAAATGCCCGCTTGCTCGAAGATGTTCCACTTGCTACGCGATCGCTAATGTGTTTTCAACGGGACGGTGCGCCTCCACATTTCGCCAACCCGTCACTACACATTTAAATGAACATTTTCGCCATAAATGGATTGGTCGAGTTGCTACACGTCTGTGGCCACTCAAATCGCCCGATTTAACACCAATGAATATTTTTGTTTGGAGATGGGTGAAAGACATAGTTTATGAGGACATAGTCAAAACACGTGAGCCATTACTTGCTCGCGTTATGAATGCAATCGGCAAAATTAAGAACAACCCTGTGAAACTGAAACGAGCAACAAAATCAGTTCATACATGTGTAGCTAAATTCATTGAACTCATTGGGCACGTTTTTGAATATTTATTGTGAATGTATTGTGAAACTGTATGCCCACTGTACAACTTCCTTAACACTGAGCTTTGTTTTATCCGCTGTAACATGAAATCACGTGTGATATAGTATTAATAAAAGCAGATTATCTGACAAATTCATACAGTTTCAGTTAAAGTTATTAGCATCATTATTTTAAAATTAAATTCTCTACAACTTCTGCTGAAAACTTTGTGCAGTCGCCTCGAATTTAAAAAAACATATTGGGCCAAGTAATAAATTAAAAATTTTACGAAATTACTTCTTTGCTTCACTGGATGTTCTGAAAAACTACTGCAGATACACGTCTGGAGCATCTCTTATTAGTTTCACCAGATGAATAAGAACAAAATAAGTGGAAATCGTGCTTTACTGTAACCTCGTGCAGTTTTGCGATGGCTTCATATTACCGAAGTTGGTAAATTTCAGGCAAAATCTTTCACTAGCCGTAACTCCGTAGATGAACATTTGCGGACCTGTGTTTACACGAACTTTTTTCTTTATTTTTCCTTGTAGAATAACATATTGAAATATTTGCATACCTTCGTGAATCACCCTGTATATTCGGAACAACAGAATGACATCCATCTTGTAAAATGGTGTACTTCAGATTAATTTACGCTTCTTTATTTACTATACAGGTAGTTGTAAAAAATTGTGTTTTGTGATTACACTTGTTTGTAAAATTTCAGGTTCTTCAGCAGACTGCGTGTTCGGTGAAGTTATTTTGAGGGAAAAGTTTTTTACTTGGCCCGACACCTGCGACCTTCCGTGATGTTCCGCAGAAACGCTAGTTGGTTCATCCGCATTTTTGTGGCGGTGGTCATATGTAGTGGCTACAGTTGCCCAGTTTCCGTTACAGGTAAAAATTATGTTTTTTTCGATTCCTATGAGGCTGGGTATGATAATAGACAGCAATTTTTTTGTGAAGTAATGAAGTAAATGTTTAAGTTTTGCATTGAGATCTTTACGAATTTATTTTCCGGAATCGTATACAGAAGTCACCGGACATAGTTTAACAGCCGACAACTCAGGTAAGTGTTTCATCCGTTGCTCATGGTCCAACTGGTTCTTTTGGTGCTAGTTTATTTAATCACGGTAGCCTTATTTCTGGTTTGAGATGTCCTCGCCGGCGCCGTGGGGAGGCGAGCGTGTGCAAGCTTCCCTCCAGCTGCCTGCGCCGCCTGTTCCCTGCTTGTCTTATTCATACACACTAGAATAGTGGCCTACTTGAATATATAGAGGTTCTATTTTTAGAACAGCGAGAGAAGATATAAAATAAATATACATCATTTGTTCAGAAATCTCTCTCGTCCAAGGGTCGCACAAACTTGTATTCAGTACAGTTCGTTGCTCCTGCATGATAGGCAATACGCACGTCAGACGTTATTGCTATGCAAGTAGCATAACTGGCAGAGTCGGGCGTGACCCACCCGTAGTACACACAGGCGTGAACTTGTTGGGGTAACTGCTTTGGGTCACAGGGCAGTCATAACAATACTGCGAGGGAACTGCGGAACATCGTTGGGTATCAGTGTATCATTGCCTTTGGTATTGTAGAAAGCTCCAGTTCGAATGCCATTTGGTCATGATGTTGCGTATACAGGGTGTTTTTTATCACCGTGTACAAACTCTAGGGATTGATCGATGACAGCATGCGGAACAACAAAGGTCTAACGGACTTACGTCCGGAAATGAATGATTTCCACGCTAGAGACCACTTATTCAATCATACACTGTTACGAAGACTGCAGTCTAATAGTCGCTGTACCACGCAGCTACAGTTACAGTATGTACTGAAAATGCTTTCCATGTGCCTCAATCCATGCGTGTATACGCGCCGTAGCGTGCTCTGTCTCACATCAGCCAGGCTGCATACGAACAGCGTCATAGGCAGGATGAATACGCTGCTCTAGTGTCTCCACATCTGGAACTGGCTACGCGTGCACGATACTTCTGAGGTGGCCCCATAACCAGAAATCGCACGGGTTGAGATGCGGTGAATGAGCAGACCATGCAACTGGACCACCTTCTCCAATCCATCAACCAGGGAAGACACCATTGAGATGCGTCTGGACGTTAACGGCAAAGTGTAGCAGCCACATAACCATTTGAATCATCAATAGCACTTCTTCCAGAAAGACGCGCGCAAGAAATGGCGATAGTTCAGGCCTATTAGGCGATGTGGAAAGAAGACTGGTCCCAAAATACGGCCGCCAATTATCCCGGCCCACACATACCGGCTGCACCAATGCTAATGATTCGCTGTCACCATACCATGGGCGTTCTGCGTACCATCCCACAGATGCCTGTTGTGAGAGTTGAAGATACCACTCCACGTAAAGGTGCCGTCATCTGTGAACAGGATGGATAACACAGATCCCAGAATCGTGGTTGCCTGGTGAACAAATGGTTCAAATGGCTCTGAGCACTATGAGACTTAACATCTGTGGTCATCAGTCCCCTAGAACTTAGAACTACTTAAACCTAACTAACCTAAGGACATCACACACATCCATGCCCGAGGCAGGATTCGAACCTGCGACCGTCACAGTCTCGCGGTTCCGGACTGCGCGCCTAGAACCGCTAGACCACCGCGGCCGGCCCTGGTGAACAAATCAGTGACAGAACTGTTCCCTATGTGGAAAGTCTGTCGCTGGTACGCCCTGCACACACTGTAACTGGTAACGGTAGTAACAATCGTCATGGAGAATGTCCCACACGGTCGTCTGGCTTACCCTGTACTGGCCGGTCCACTGCCTGCTACTGAGATGGCGGTCGCCTTCCACAGTGCTGATTACATTTTCTTCCAACTCTAGTGTCTGATCATTTCGGGTACGTCCTTCACGACTTCCTGCATCGTAGGCCATGATGTGCGAGAAACAGTACCACCCTCTATGAGGATATCATGCATACTGTAACTGTAGCTGCATGATATTACACTGCAGCTTCTGTAACAATGTATGATTGAATAAATGGTCTCTGGCATACGGATCATGCATTTCTGGGCATCATCAGACTTTTTTGTTCCTTATCCTCTCATTGATCAATCACTAGAGTTTGTACATAGTTGAAAAAATCATCTTGAATATTCCATAGACCCTTAAAGTGATAAAACTAATCTGTCTGTGTAACGTATCGGTAAAATTTTCGCAATGGTTTACTTAGCTGTGTTATGTTCCACACCGTAAGTTTTTTTTAGAGACATACTGACGTTACAGATTTCATCTTGGACATGCAAGTTCAAAATGTGACACTAAGCCAGCTGAATTGGAGAATCCCGCAGTTCCCATGGCTATTTACTCATAATTTCGTATACAAACCGACTTCCTCTATTTCCTTCGTGTCCAATTAAAATCAGATATGACAGATAAATTCTCCTCTAAGAGTCACGTCCTAAAACTTGACATCAATTTTAAACATATTTCGTGTTAACTGTATTTAAATCCTGCTTGAGTTGTAATGTATTCCGTTTTCGTGCGCTATGTACCATCAGATACGTATTTTGTGCTGTAACATCAGCTGCGATCAACATTTATCCTCCATAAAAATTATCGGAGTAGCAGCCTCATTCAAAGAAACATCTATCGAATCTTTAATTGTGTATCAAAGTGAACAGACGTAAATTTTTTAAAATTTTCATAAGTTACCAGTGATGTGTAGTACGTGTGTCGCATAAAATCAGTGTTTCTGTAGCGCTTGTTGTAAGTAACATGTATCCCATTGTCTGCATTTACTGTAAACTAACGATAATTTTCATTTGGTTTTCGACTACAACCTCTAAAAATACCACGAGATTAGTAGCGTTTATAGAAGATGCTACTGCACTATAAAGGAAACATCCAATTGCGTACGGACTGCTTCAGATCTTAACGGTAACTTGCTGTACTTGGAGCTTAACTGGCCCAGAACATAAGAAAGGATCTGCAGGCTTACTTCAATGATACTTGTTTACTGTTCTGTAAAACGTTACACCAGCCACACTGCAGCCCTACTGTGAACACCGTCCTCGAACGTGGGAAGAGTTAGCTGACGTTCGTAAGTTAAGATCAGTCGCCTGGAAGCTGCTGTATATGGGTGTTTCTGGAGAGTTACCAGCAGTCATGTATCTGATATACCACAGATACCTGTTACTATCTCCTGCTGTCACTTCTACACGGAGTACATGATCTGTCCCCACTGATCCACTTGGCTGTCATCAGCTTCTACAGGAAGTACATAATGTGTCACTACTCATCCACTTGGCTGTCATCAGCTTCTACAGGAAGTACATGATGTGTCACTACTCATCCACTTGGCTGTCAGCAGCTTCTACAGGAAGTATATGATCTATCACCGCTCAGCCACTTGGCTGTCAGCAGCTTCTACAGGAAGTACATGATCCACTAGGCTGTCAGCAGTTTCTGCAGGAAATACATGATCTGTCACCGCCCACCCACTTGGCTGTAAGCGGTCTGTCAGAGGTAGGACTAGGCTGCGTGGACAGTAGAGCGGGGACGAGGGAGGACCCAGCACGCGGTACCTATCACCCTAATCAACAAATAGGAGGTGCAGGCTTCCACTGAAATCGAAACTGAGTCAGTGAGACTAAGTTCAGCTTTTGAGTAATATGATATGTGCAGTGTCAAGAAGAGGCAAACACGAAAGGATAGCATCTGTTAACACTAGGGAGTTCAAATGTACGGCAAGTGAATGTATCCGTTAGGGAAATGCAAGAAACGATGCGAGGGAAGACTAAGTGTACCCACTGTCCGTGGCTGGAAGCCTTATTCAGCCTGCCGAAGAGGTCATTCCGTCAACTGCTGAGGGAACGTGGTGCTACCGGCAGCTGACCGCGCTCTGCGGCCACACTTGGATCATTCAACCGTCAGAGAAGGTTGAGAATGGTGGTCTCACTCATTTCACTGAGACAATTTGCTGCAGTGCAAAACTGGTCGTGCCCCCCCCCCCCCCCACGTTCTGAATCGAATGTAACTACTGAAGTTTCTGTGACAAAGCAGCCTGAAATTTCTTGGACTTGCGTCAAGGGGTTGAGAACTCTATGGAGACCCTACATGGGTCAGGTGTTTGGTACACATCAGAGGCTGCTGCTAAGGTAGCTGTTTGGGTGCGGAGTGGACACAACGGTTTTCAGATTAGACTACTCTTCATCCAGTCCAGGTAACGATAGGGACCAGAAAGTGTCAGTAATAGTTCCAAAGAAGAGTCACATACTGGTGAGAGTATTACAGTTCAAGTGATGAACTTCTGAAGCACTGATAACAACGTGCCAGGTTTGAAGCTGGCTCAGTAGAGCTCACATAATACCCGGTACAGAAGGCTGGTGGAAACGCGGAACTGACAGCAGTGAGATACTGATAAAAATTTCAGCATATATCGAAAATGTACGTGGAGATAGTAGGGCATTTGTCCCACGTCACAAACAAATTGTACCGACCAAAACAGAAACATAAACTGTATGTGCGGCTGTCTGGGAAAGACTCAGTATCATCGGTGGGCATTAATTTGGAATCAGGTCCCTCTGTCAACTTCTAGATATACTCCAGATGCAACCAAAAATTATAGAGAAAACCGAAGCACTGTTACATAAGTTTCCAAGTCACACTCTCATTGTTGAAGTAGACTGTGAAAATGACAGTTTAGTAAGAGGTGGGGGTGACAAGATGTCTGGTGAAACACCTCTAAATGCGTTGTCTGAGAATTAACTAAAACAGTCTGTTTGGGAGCCCACTCATGATGTTGCACCTGATAGTTTAAAAATGACCATAACTCTTTGAGGAAGCTCACACAGAAACTAATATCAATGACCATGAAGCAACAATGATTTACAACGTACAAATGGCAACTAAAACAAGTAGCAGAATACATATATGTTCAGCAAACCAGATATAAAAGCAGTTGTGACCTATTTGAATACAAATCTCGAAATATTTAGCTCTGGAGAAAAACATGTAGAAAAATTGTGGTTCGGGTTTATAAGAACATTCAGCTGTACACTTTGTACATATGTAGAGCAGTTCATGATAAGAGGGACACTCCACAGTCTGCTGTCATTTTAAAGAAATATCTAAGGAAAAAGAGACAACTGGTCAATGAATGCTAGGCAAAACGTGGGGCTACATGTAGGAAGATGCTAAACGAGATGTATTTGGCTGATGAAAGAGAATTTCGTCTAACCTACTAAGATTACCGAGTCGCGGATAGGCACAAGGACTCATAATTAAAGCTTTCGGTCATTAAGGCTGCAGTCAACAATAGACAACAAGCACACACACACACACACACGTACTCACGCAAACGAAACTCACACACACGACTGCACTCTCAGGCAATTGAAACCACACTGTGGGCAGCAGCACCACTGCATGATGGGAGTGGCGACAGGGTGGGGGTGAAGAGGCGGTTGGGGTGGAGAGGGGTAGGGGTAGTATGTGTGGGTGGCGGACAGTGAAGTGCTGCATGTTAGATGGTGGGAATGGGAATGGTGGGGAGGGGGAGGGAAGTAGCAGAAAAGGAGGGAAATAGAGAGACTGTCTGTGGTGGTGGAATGACTGTTATGTTGTGATGGAATGAGAATAGGGTAGGAGCTGGACGGGTGAGGACAGTGACTGACAAAGATTCCCACAACCCGCCTGGCGTCCTCCTTTGTTAGTCACTGTCGTCACCCCTCCAGTAAGGTGCCCTGTTCCCATCCCAGCACTACACAGCCGTCATTCCACCACCACCCCCAGTCTTTTTATTTCTCTGCGTTTCTGCTACTTCCCCTCCCTCCCCACCTCTCCGCTGCCCTCTGTCTAACCTGTAGCACTTCACTGTCCACCACCCCACCATACTGTCGTTCCCCTCCCTGCCACAGCCTCCTCCTCTCTCCGCACCCAGTCGCCACTCCCATCATGCACTCGTGCTGCTGCTCACAATGTGGTTTCAGTTGCCTGAGACTTCAGCCATGTGTGTGAGTTGCGTGTGTGTGTGTGTGTGTGTGTGTGTGTGTGTGTGCATGTCTACTGTTGACGAAGGCCTCATTGGCCAAAAGCTTTAACTCTGAGACTTTTTTGTTGCGCAACTCAGCATTTCTGCTCTATAATGAGTTGCAACTTTCGTTTTTGTAATATTGTTACATTCCATCCTGGATTTTTCATAATTTTACTCCTACTAAGAATACTGTAACAGAATAGCAATGATCTCTCACAAAACCAAGAAAATTCCGGTATTATGTAAAGCTGGTACCAAATTTAGTGTTCAGACACTCGCAGACCAGGTAATGACAGCAATTAAGAATAGCAAAGCAAAATAAGAAACTCTGAATTAGTATCCCGAAATGTTTCTTTAGAGGTGGTATTGTGGGATATTGCTCTAATTTGTGACGATGACAGATATAGATGTACCATTAGTGTCATTAGTGTTGAGAAACAGCTGAGATTTAACAAGGCTCCAGAGGGTGATGGAATCTCTATCAGACCCTACACCGAATTTGAGTCTGATTTAGCCCCTCTCTTAACCAAAATCTATTGTAAATCTCCAGTACAAATAACAGTGCCCTGTAGTTGGAAGAAGTTCGAGGAGACACCCATCTAGTAGAAGAGCATCAGGAGTCATTCACAAAAGTAATGTGCAATATCCTTGCCATCCATTTCTTATAGGATTTTTCAACATATTCTCACCTCAAACGTAATGAGGTTCCTTGAATAGAAGGAGCTCATTGCCAATCAGTATGGATTTCTAAAACTGTCACTTCTCACATTTCCTACATGACATCCTTAAAGCCATAATCAAAGCAGTAAGGTAAATGCAGTAATTTCGGATTTTCGATAAAATCATTTGACTCACTGCCATAACCACACTTATTACCAAAAGTAAGATTATATGGGGTATGATGCGAAATTTGTGACTTAACTGAGGATTTATTTGGTAGGGAGGACTCAGCGTGTTGCTTCAATGCAGATAAATTAGTGTGTGCAATGTAAGTGTATTGCTACTCGAATTTGATGTAATTCTAAAATTAATAGTCTGTGAAAGAATTGAAACGTTAAAACTTCACTTGAAACACTGGTTCATGCAAGCGGGTAGTAGGTGTGTAATCGTCTGAAACTTGAAAGAAAGGCTCCTTTGCACATACAGTAAATAGGTGGCTAGCACGCAAAGTGTTCACACAATGTGAACTGAACGATGCAAGAACGGCAAAATTATTTTATGTAGCCTCGGATGTCGAAAAACGTAGGCTCATTTTTCAAGGTATTCACTGGTTACCACTGAAATACCGTACCAAGAAGAGAATATACAGCAAGAGCCATGAATATTTTTGGCACATTTTTTGAATAGCCACACGAGATCGACACTGCCACCACCTGCATCTCACAGAATCATTTAAGTACTGACTACTTGCATAGACCACTTATCTGTTCTATTAATGAATAATAAGTTTTTGTTCCCTAAACAATGGGTTTGGACTCTTATTTTATGCGCAATCATTTACTTAAACGAGGTCCTAGTCCTAGTGCTGCAATAGTCCCAGCATTGAACTGAAAACTAATTACCTCCCATAAAAAAAACCAATAACTTGTGTGGAGTAGTTGACACTATAAGTATTCAGTCAGGCCAAGTTTTGACGTACTCCACGTATTTTTCGTACAAGGATAGTTGATTTTTTATTAAAGTGTAATTGCCAAGAATAGATTTCAAGTATCGAAGTTAAAGATTGTTCGTCTTAAAATCTTAGTACAGTGTAACAGTTATCTGTAAAAACTAAATTCATAACAGTGACTGGTTAGGCTTGAAGGGCAAGCTTAATGATGATTGTGCAGGTCTGAAGTTAAAGTGTTTATGATGTCATGTATACATAGTTAATAGTGTATCTCATATCGTGTTATGACTAAAATGTACAGCCTTCACCTGAGTCTACTGATGGACTAGTCTCAGGGTCCTCATGCTAACAGCTGAAGCAAATTTAAGTTTCATGTAACAATTACAGCATTAGTGATGTACACGTGCAAGTTTTCTAATATTTGTGTGCTATAATAAGCAACTGTCTACAACTATTGGAATTATATTACATCCAGGCACGACATATCCAATTTGTGAAAAATATTATAAAGAAGCAAATGCTATTTGAAATAATAGTAAGGTTGTTGTTATTATGGTCTTCAGTACAAAGACTGATTTCACGCAGCTCTCCACGATACTCTATGCTGTGCGGGCCTCTTCGTCTCCAAGTAACTGCTGCAACCTACATCCCTCTCAACCTGTTTACTGTATTCATTACTTGGTCTCCCTGTATGACTCTAACCCCCTCCCCCACCCGCCCCCTCACCCCGCTTCCCTCCAGTACTAAATTCGTGATCTCCAGATGTCTCAGTGTGTGTCCTATCAACAGAGCCCTTCTTCTAACTAGGTTGTGCCACCAGTTTCTTTTCTCTCCAGTTCTATTCGTACTTCCTCATTGAGTATGTGTTGTGGAACAGTGAGGCTTCGTGCGAGCGATATGCGGTAGGAGAAGTAAAGTTTGCTAAGAAAGTCCCGGATGTCACTCGCACTGAAAAAGTACCTAAGGGCCACTTTAAAACTGAGTTTGAGGAATATTACAAGGGGGTAATATAAGTAGTATGTTAACATCGGCCTCAACTGTTCTGCCCGCGGAATGACACGTCGGACACGGTTGGCTCTGTAAAAAAAAAAAAAAAAAAAAAAAAAAAAAAAAAAAAAAAATTGGCACATTGAAAGTAAATGGTTAACCAAACACCAATTTAGGGTAATTGACACTATAATTACGAACTTGGACTTAACGTACATATAACATGTTAACACTTACGTCAATAACAATGACAGAACTTGAGTGGTTTGAAAAGTTTAGAAATCACGTAGAAACGTCCATTCACTAACCAATATGCGTTTTTCACGTATGCTAGTCCCACATGCAACAAAATGACAGTATTTATCTGTAGGGTTTAACAAATTACAATAACGACCCCTATGTAATGGTGCGTCCGTATTATACAGGAGATAAGAAGAGACTGATATCGTCTGGCAGTGGACGATGGGTTGCGCGCTTGTTTTTCTTTAATATTCAAAAATCTTCAGAGTATGTGTTTAATATCGATGTTTTACATGCTCTATGAGTTGGTCTATAGTTTATTAGGAGCGTCAGTGGTGCTGGCTTCATTTCTCCTTGTAAATCGTCAAAAATACATTATTACAATGCATAGTTAAATATTATACATTGGCAAATAAATGACTCTTGGTCTCTTTCAGTACTCAAATCAGTGTTTTGTGTGATAAGATGTGGTGGTGTGGAAATACATCTCACACCACAAGCTTTTATGCCCTTCATGTTTAAACTCTTTATAGCCTACGTTCCACTTCCATACTTCGCTACACTCCACACAAATACTTTCAGAAAATTCTTCCTTACACTTAAATCTATACTAGTTGTTACCAAATTTCTCTTCTTCAGAAATGCTCTTCTCGCCATTTCCAGTCTACATATTATATCATCTCCGTTTCGACCATCATCAGTTGTTTTGCTGCGCAAATAGCAAAACGCATCGACTACTTTAAGTGGCTCATTTCGGAATATAATTCCCTCAGCATCACCTGATTTAATTCGCCTAGATTCCATTACCCTTGTTTCGCTTTTGTTACTTTCATCTCATATCATTCTTTCGAGACACAGTCCATTCTGTTCTATTGCTCTTCCTACTCCTTTGCTTTGTCTGACAGAATTACAGCGTCATAGGTAAACCTCAAAGTTTTTGTTTCTCCTTTCTTGACTTTATTTGCTCATACAAATTTTTCTTTGTTTTCATTTATTGATTGCTCAAAAATAGAGATTGAATAAAATTAGATATAGGCTACAAACCTGTCTCACTCCCTTCTCAATCCCTGCTTCCCTTTTGAGCAAGGATAGAAAATGTTTCAAGGACACTATTTTCCAACAAGTAAGCTGATCGAAGAACCTCTTGTAGAAGTTAGTATTGCTCCACAGTTAACAATTGTTCACTTGTAATAACCATTCGGTGTCTGCCTTAATATATAAGTGTTGTGGTGAGCCACTTGTTGCAAAACGGTTAGTACCCTTCTGTGTTGTTCAAGCAAAACTTCTGTTACATTGCTTGATAAATTGTGCTACTGCTCGGTGTCTTATTTCGAAAACACAATTTCAGTACCAAGTAAAGTCGATCCCAATAGTTAACTCCCTTTATGAACAGTGCTCGCTCTTGGTACCACTTTTCCTAATTAGGCTGGCGACCGTTTCCTTGCGTGTAATCGCAGTTTACTTTATTATTAAAAGAACCGGGATTCTAGTCTCGTTTATTCTGTTATTGCCTCTTTTCAATAAGAATGCTTAGAGAAACGAGAATAGTCCCATACCTTCACCATTAGACACAGTCACGGTGAAATTAAAATCCTTTGCCAGGAGGAACATTAGGGTATATTACTAATTGAGAAAGAACCGGTAGTATTATGAACCTTAGGTTGCCTTTATAATCGTGTAGAAATTTCTGACGTTTTCGTCACTGGCGAAGCAGTGCATCAGCAGGTGTGGCGATTCGTGCAAGGCGACGGTTCCACCTTGCTTAAAATGCTCTGGTCAGCGCTCAGTTTCAGATAGGCGATGTGTGGTATTTCTCCATCAACAAGAGCTACAACGTACAAGGGCCTACGCCACGTCGGGAAGGGTAACTGGTAGCTCACAGTACACACACTCAGATCGTGTACGACAGCCTCCCATTCCACTAATATGCCCGGATATTCCGCCACTAACTCCAAGGTTGGCACCAGAACCACCCATCGCTAAGCAAAACTATTCCACAAGACCGTCACCACCGCCACTGGCATCCCAGTTGGAAAGAAACAACCACCTGCCACTTTACAAATACGGCCCATACGACAATTCTTAGACAACACATGTGTATGGAGATAAACTGCGATTAATTTACTTATAATCAGTTATTCAAAATGAAAGTCACAATCGCATTATTTATTTTGCCGCCAACCGATTTCAACTCGCGTTGGAGTCATCTTCAGGGCAATTTACACCATTTGGTCGCTTGCCGCCAACCGGGTCGAAACCGGTTGGCGGCAAAATAAATTGTGACTATCATTTTGAATAATTGACTCTATGACAATGATTAACGCCCCTCCCAACTCCTAGCGGCTATGGCAGGATTTAGGGTACAACAATGGAATGCGCTATCTGCGCTCACCAACAAGGATGTACCCACACAAGACCTTTGGACGTGGAAAACAGCATTGGCAACCATCTCCGATACAAGTTCTCAACCTGACACTGCAGCCCCCTTTGGGGATATCAGGTATACTGAAAAGACAGAGAGGGAGACCGAGAAGGAGCTGCGCTCTTCACCAGTGGTGTGCTGTGCCACACACCAGTACTGATGTACCACGACGCTATTGCAGCTTTCAAGCGGTAGCGGTCAGGTTCTCGTCTGCAGTTGGTCGAGTCACTATTGTAACTGTCGGCTGTGGTATATTTCCACCGACGAGTCATATGCATTGCACAGCAGCTGGAACCTCCTGTTACTGGGTCTGCGACCCTCAGCCGCCTACCTTGTTTTTTATTCCCTCGTTCCTTGCATGGACTGCTATTCTCATCCTGTGGGATCGAGTCACGACACTCTTCTTGTATCAGTGTTCACACAGCTCCCTGTAACGGTCAACAGGTCACGTCTGAAATGGCTCGTACTGAAGGCGGATTGGTCATGGTACTGTGCAGTAATGGATGCACCATTTCCCTCGTTCCCCAGCGAGAAGTCACCGCATGTAAGGTATATTATCAGATTAGAATGGTGTTTGAAAAACCAGGAAAAGCTCCCCCAGACGCATTACGGATTTTCTAAGGGTAGAAGTATTTTTGACAACTTCACATCCGGTGCAATGGACACTGAAAAAATCTTGCTCACTTGAGGGTACCTTATGACTTAATTTCTTGATTTTTCAGGAGCTTATGACTGTACTACTGCTGCACCTCGCACTTTTACGAATTATCTATGATTTACTAGCCTGTCGCACCGTTTACATCAGTGACCAGAAAGAAGTGTCATATGGGCCTCACGTGACGTCTTGTGGCATTCCACAGGATGCGATACTGAGTCCCTTACCATACACCCTTCATGTCGCCGACCTGAAGACTACTTATCCACAACGCCAAAGTTCTTCAGTACATGGATGATATTGTATCTACGCCCATTCACCATATCACTAACATGAAAAAGTGTTCTGACAATTCAACATTCAATCGCATTTCATCCTCTTCATCAACAACTTCATGGCAACAGATTGATTACAGTTCTCTGAACATCATCTACGGAAAGTGCAAAGTGATCTGGCGTACCTACGCTAAATTGTGTTAAAAGATAAACATTGTTTTAAACCATGGCCAAGCAAATCTTTGCAATGTGTACTAATCGTCAGTTGAACTTCCACGCTAACTAAAAAAAAAAAAAAAAAAAACTAAGTAAAACTGCCCTCTTGCTACATTAACGTTTGATGCGTTTTCTCAAGACCTAACGTTTTACTGATTTTCGTCTAAGTACACTCAACTAAGTCTTAAGGTGCTGCTTGCAAATACTGCAACACATTCCACTGAAAACAAGGCAATGAGTGTGGTACCAACACGACGGATGTCCCTCCCATTCTGGACACTCACTGAAGAGCCAAAGAGACTGGTACACGTGGCCATTATCGTGTAGGGCCCCCATGAGCACGTAGAAGTGCCGCAACACGACAGAGTAGGCATTCGACTGATGTCTGAACTAGTGTTGGAGGGAACAGACACCATGAAATCTGCATGACTGTCCATACGAGAGGTTGGGGATTTCTTCTGAACAGCACGTTGCTAGGAATCTCACATATGCTCAGTAATGTTCATGACTGGGGAGTTTGGTGGCCAGTGGAAGTGTTTCAACTTAGAAGAGTGTTCCTGGAGGCACTGTGTAGCAATTATGGACGTGTGGGTTGTCGCATTGTCCTGCTGGAACTGCCCCAGTCCGTCGGATCGCTCAATGGTTGTGAATGGACGCAGGTGATCAGACAGGATGAGGTTGTCTCTGTACCCGTACACGTCTGTCCACTCAATACAATTTGAAAAGAGACTCGCCAAACACGGCAACATGTTTCCGGTCATCAACAGATCAATGTCAGTGTTGACAGGTCCAAGAGATGCGTAAGGCTTTGTGTCCGGCAGCCATCAAGGGTACACGAGTGGGCCTTCTACTGTAAACCCCCTATCGATGATGTTTCAATGAATGGTTCGCATGCTGACACTTGTTGATGGCCGAGCATTGAAATCTGCAGGAATTTGCGGAAGGATAGCATTTCTGTCACGTTGAATGATTGTCTTCAGTCATAGTTGGTCCCGTTCTTGCAGGTTTTTTTTCCGGCCACATCGACAGCTGCGACGTGATGTTTTACCGGATTCCTGATATTCTCGGTACACTCGTGAAATGGTCGTACGGGAGAATCCCGACTTCTTCGTTGCCTCGGAGATGCTGTGTGCCATCGCTCGTGCACCGACTATAACACCACGTTTAAACTCACTTATATCTTGATAACCTGCCATTGTACCATCAGTAACCGATCTAACACATGCGCCAGACACTTGTCTTATGCAGGCGCTGCCGATCGCAGTGCTGTGTTCTGCCTGTTTGCATGTCTGTGTATTTCAATACGCATGCCTATAACAGGTTTCTTAAGCTCATCAGTGTACAATGACAAACGTTCCTAAGAGAATATTTGGAGAGCATCGGAACGGTAGCTCAGGAAACGCAAATTGGCCTGCGCACCCACCGAACTTCTATATAGTTATCCGTGGCAAAAATTAGAGCGAAACATCTGTGATGAAACACCGACATCTCCCGAAAATATGAAATGCTTCGTGACATGGATCAATACTGCCGTTAACTCCAGATGAAATTCTACGTGCCGTATTGTTTCTCCAGAATCACTTTATTACGTATAATGAGCTCAAGGCCCGTCTTAGCAGCTTCTCCCTGTCTAGAGGAGTTATCCCAGTTCATCACGCCCGACGACCAAGTTACCTGCGTCGACCGACTGCCCATGCGTTCGCCTCCAAGTAGCACGAAAAGGCGAAGCTCCCTTTGATCGTTCTGTCGGTTCGCACCAAAAAAGCATATTTTGTTGCGTTTTGTTGCCAATCACGGCAGAATAAAGTTCCTAGAGACTCTCAAACCTCTCTACCAGAAGAGTTTGTCTTGCAAACTCTCTGCACAATTCCTTTGAATAACCTGGTGGGATTGCTAAACGTCTGTAAGAGAGAATGTGGACTGTGGTTACCACTCTGACAGAGGAGGAAGAATGGGGAAGATACCTTCAAGTCCGTCGAGAACCAGTAATTTCTGCAACTACGTGGAACTCTTTTGCTGTTGTCGCATGTGGTAGCTTAATGTGGCTCGAGTTGTGCAACCTTCGACATATTAGTGGCTCATGTGTTCCATCATGCCAAAACACCTTAAAAATGAGCAGCGGATGCATGCATAAATCTAACAGAATGGCGATTGCAAAGCACTTTCGTAATAAGCAATTGGAGGGACGAGATTATAGGAAAGGTGGTGCACATATTCATCGAACTAGCTTTCCATATCTGAAAACGGCGGTTCAGCTTTACGTAACCTGATTCATGCGCATATTCGTCAACTGATTCGGTGGCACATATTACAAAAACAAACGCCACACGAGAACTGAAACATATATATGAATGTTTCTTTATTTGTCCCTCCTTCGATTCCATACTACTCGATCTTTTGCTATTAAACTTTGCTGATTTGTTGTGTATCAACAAACGGAGATTTCTCAATTGTATTAAAGTTGTCGAAGGAAAATCTAGAAACTGGAAGTGTCGAGAATAAAACATGCCAAGAATAAACAAGAGCAATTAATGAAAAAAATTAAGCAAACATTTTAGCAGCCGTTAACACACAATGGAAATGTAACTGACAGGCATCTCAGAAGTTGCTGACTTTCAACTGAATGCAAGTGGCCGAAGGCGAAAACGCTATCCATCTGTGCAGGTACGTCAACATTGAGGCGTTACCATAGACATATACTCAAATTTTATTTTCGAATAGGTGGTGCGCGAGTCCTTTTAACATATTTGTGTGTGTCACATTGTGCAGCGGAAGTTCTCGCGTTTCCGTATGTATGAAGTATGTGAAGTGAGTGAAACATAGATATAGACATATCTGTTCGTGTGTGACGTAACAAGTCGTGTTAATTATAAACTTCAACCTACAACTCGGAATAACACAACTGACACAATTTTCTCTTCTTTTGACAAACTAATTATAATAGTTTCCGCGAAGTAATACTTTCACTATCAAGCGAACCAGATGATGCAGTCGTTAGCAAATTTTCTTATTCGGGAAGATGAAGATTTCGAACCTGCGCATCCAGATTTAAGTTTTCGTGAATACCTTGTCGCTTCTGGAAAATTCTGGAGTGGTTCCTTAGAAAGGGAATTGCCGGATTCCTTCCCCGTCATTGAAACATTCCGACCGTGTGCTCTGTCTCTAGTGACCTAGATCTCGACGGGTTAGAGCCCCAATTTCCTCCCTTCCTCTTTTAAATCAGTTACGCCATCTTTACAACGAGCTGTTGGTCAATGTAGACCTCCAGCACGGAAGAAAAAGGCATCACGAACCGCAGAAACAAACGAGCACCTTGAAGTAAAATTGGAAAGCGATCGACTACGCGCTTTTAGATTCAGATGAGCACTGCATACCGATCTATATCTTGGTACATTACACTGTGGCGCTAATTTTGATTTGAGGCATCACACAGAAACATAATTAAACTTGTAGTGCTCTCTAAAATGAAACACCAGCAATACACAAAGCAGGTGGATAAGCGAAATAGACGAAATTACATTCATCACCCTCAACATTATCAACATTAGTACCAGGTGACATAAACCTATCGAACATTTGTATGCAGAAATGGCCACTCAGGTTATTTTAACATATTCACATGCAGCCATTCATGGCACGAAGTAAAAAAACTTAGGTTCACTGGAGGGTCATCAAATGAATGCCATAATATTTTCTGACTTTATACAAACATTAGTACAATTCACGTTCCCAAATGACATTACCCGGAGCAACATGTATCTTGTGTGAAAATTCTATCGCAACATTCAAAGTACAAGGGAAAATTTATCATCTTACAGGATCTCTATTAGCGTAGACAAATAAAAATACAAATTATTTCGCATTTACTTCATGGAAAACACTCATGTTAACGTTCTCAGTTCAGTATAGATGCTAAAGGAGAAATTGTCACTGCATTACAAATTTTATTCGATCTACAAACGAATTAAAACTATAGTTCATATCTGGCCTTGAATGAATACCTGCTGATGCTACAAAGTTGTAGCTAGAGCAGGCGGAACACCTGTCAGCCAACGGGAAACTGAAAACATAACTCCAACAATTAATGAAATAATGACAGTTACAGCTGATGCAGAGTTAAACTCGCATGTTCGCAGAGAATTTAGCTAACTTGATGTAATTCTTCTTCGCAGATATGGCGATGTTCATCGAGTATCCAAATCTCATCTCTCATACGAAGGATTGCAGTATCGGAGTGTATTTTGACGAAGAGAACATTGATGTCTTCACAATATCAAATGGTTCAAATGGCTCTGAGCACTATGGGACTTAACATCTGTGCTCGTCAGTCCCCAAGAAATTAGAACTACTTACACCTAACTAAACTAAGATCATCACACACATCCATGCCCGAGGCAGGATTCGAACCTGCGATCGTAGCAGTCGCGCGGTTCCGGACTGAAACGCCTAGAACCACTTGGCCACCGCGGCCGGCCACAATATAAAGCTAAGAAATTGAGAGAGTGCTACGGAAACAAATAAGGAAATTAGAGCTACGAATTACTATTCACATCGATTGATGGTTCGCGAAAAAGCTGAAAATCAGATCTTGAAATGTCAACAATTGTTCAGTCCGGAACCGCGCTGCTGCTACGATCGTTGGTTCGAATCCTGCCTCGGGCATGGATGTGTGCGATGCCCTTATGTTAGTTAGGTTTAAGTAGTTCTAAGTCAAGGGACTGACCTGAGATGTAAGTCCCATAGTTCTCAGAGCAATCTGAACCATTTTTTCAGTATAAAAAATCCTAAGTTGCTGATGTGCAAGTGCCTAACCTCCAAGCTGCTACACAACTCGCTGATCTTCAAGCTACCACTTAACTGGGCCGCGACCAGTCGGGCGCGGCGCTAATTCGTCTTCGCGTAGGGGCCTCCGCTCTCGCGTTGTCATCCTGGAAAAGCGTCGGCCAGCGTGCGATTGGCCGACGTCTTCTCACAGCCATCTCCATTCTATCGTCCACGACTGGTATACCGGCGCTTGACTGTAGCAGAAAACATCAGCGAACAAGTTGCAACGTCGCCAACCACGTAGAGCAGTTGCAGGACGTCCTAGTTTGTAGTCGTCGGACGGTTTAGGCCGCTTGTATACTGGTCGCCCAAACAATGCACAATGCTTCTGTTTACGGTTACTGTTAATCAGCGTACGTAGACCGATATCCTTCCTACAACTAAGCAGAGAAAACGGTGAGGTAGGCTATGATCCACTTATTTTGGAGCCCTTAAGGAATATAATCGCCTTTAAAACGAGGCACATAGGGACACTTCACTCTGTGATGCAGCGAATATTGCTCAACCATAGCAAAAACACACCTCATCTGCAGTAAAGTTCACGTCATGCTTAACCGGAATCGTGGGTCATTTAGGACACGCCGGAAACAATAAAACCGTCTAACAACGGAAACGCATGGAGATTTCTTCGTGCGCCACCCCCCTCTCCCCCCCTTCCTTAGTTTACTCAAAAAAACGCCAATATTAGAAGAATACCCGCTTTTGAAACCCCGTGCCACAAAATAATCGCGCACTGCGCTTCGTTGGCGTAGTGAACGCTATGGAGAAATGAGGCTGCACAAAATAGCTGTGCCCTGTGGCGGGGTGTCTACCCCCACCCTCACTACGTGTGCAACGGAAGTGAGTGCAAACTTGCCAACCGTTGCGGAATTCCGCTAAGCGTATGGAGTTTTTTGGCCTTCGTGGCGTAGCGGCGAAATTCTGACATTGTTAAAAATGTAGTGGAATTCAACTTTCTTTGGCGAAATGTAAAACCCTCGTAAATTTTCACTGCCAAGTACAAAACATGTAATATATGAACGGGAATGCAGGTACTTTCTCCATGATGACAGACATTAAAAGTGAAAGACTTACTAAGCCACTCGCAGAAACGTTAAGTGTCTTGTTGTAAGTATGACTAGACATCCAAAAAAAGAACGGTTATTGATCATTATTAAATTTCGTACGTAATTACGGAGGGACATTTCCGTAAGTTTGAAAAAACGTATCAATTATTATCTGAGAACTGAAGGTGATCAAAATATTGCTGCATCAACAAATTCATACATTTCACTGTGATTTTCATAAACATTGAAACGTTTCACACACACAATGCTAAAAATAAAAAAAAACTTGTAAATTAACTCCTTACGCCTTAGTTCAGATTCCATATAAAGAGGAAAATTACCTGTCGGATCAAACTACAATTACTATATTAACAGCAACTATTTGAATGAAGCACGATATTCAGGTCCACCACTGGACATTGTCGTCCTAGCTGTCGCTGATCGTTAAATGCCCCAGCTGGAAAGATATGGAATATATTTGTTTATAGCTTAAATTATTTATTTAGCATGTATATCGTCAGGGATTATGTAAACTATATCATAAATTACATTTGAAACTGTAGTGGAATTTGGATGTGCTAATAGCGGAATTAACTTATTTTTGGCTGGCAACATTGAACGGAATAAATCCAGTGTGTTCTATAGCTTCCCCTTGGGCAGTCACAATTAGAGTGACGAAGTTTCGGGCGTAGTATGTTAAAAGAGCCGCGTTTGAAAAAAAAAAACTATGAAACGGACAAGACAGAAATCGCTTCTGTTTTTTTATTTCTAAAAAAGAGACACAGAATTCTGATGCACTTGTTTCGAAAGAGAGTGGCATGTCACCACGTGATGCAGAATCTCAGCATGAAGAAGCGGGACCATCCAGAAAAACTGAGGATGAACCAAAGAAGGGTGAGTCTCCTATTTACCATTATAAAAAGGGTTACATGATTTTGAGCCGCAGTTTTGCAAAAATTAAGAAGAATCTTCTAGTTTAAGATTTAATTACAAATGAACAAATGGGCCTATCACTTGATACGTTATACCAATTTTTTCAAGTTTAATTCTGCGTTAGGCTATTATATGAGAGAATTTGGTTATAATGTTTAATAACTATTTTCTACTTATATTTATAGTAACAGTTGCCTGGATTATGGGCGTTTTCCCTAGGAACTACTCACTTTAAATCTCTTGAAACGTGTTAGTCTCATCTTAATGAAATTTCGTGTGGTTACAGCCACATGTATTGGCAGAGTAAATCTCAACTTAAGGAATTATTCAATCACTTATTGAAAGTTTCTTATAATTTTTCTAAAGTAAGTTTTCCATGGACAATATAAACATAGAAAGCATGTGATTGTTTTGGAGCTCTCTTTTTGTGGTACCTAATCTTCAAACTACGATCACTGTGACTGTTACAGTGTGATATAATTTTATGAAGTTTAATAATGAATAGTAGTTGCAACTTTGTCCATGTTGAAGTAGTTTCTTTGCCAGCAAAAATGGTGGACTGTTCATTGGCTGAAAAGTAAATGTGACAAAGAATGGTGGATAAAAAAATTTTGCACCCCTGGTGGTGCAACTAGATTGTGAAGAAATTATTAGTAAGTTAGTAGCAAGACGTAAAAGGCTAAATATAATACTTTAAAGTAGAGTAATTAATGTTTCTTTTTAAAGTAACTTACTACCTGAAGTTGCAGCAAAATGCCAAAGTGTCACAATTTAAATACAAAGACTAATATAATAATATTATTACTTAATATAAATGATTAATAATGATATTCAAAAATATATAATTACCTCCAATGTTAGCTTAGAATTAGTTGCGTTTTCGTAAATAAATACCTCAACAGCTACAATACATATGTTTTATTTAAAGACGCTTGCATCAATTAATGTTTCTCTACAGTTTTACCCACATGTAATATGGATGCTAACGTATTTATGGGTTTTTAAATTTCTGCTTGATTAACTATTGGCGTTAACAGCAAAATCTGTTTATGTGGTGGGGCGAAGACAGGTTTACCTTCTTAAATGATAGTGTTACACCCCCCCTCCCCCATGCAAAAGCTGTAGGTACGTTCCTGTCTCAGTACATTGTGAGATGCACCAGGAACAGGGAGCTCGCTACTTGAAATTTACTGAAAGTCCAATGTGACCTACGATTGCAGATAAGGGCTTCTTTTAGTCAGTGTATATTGGATTATTTTGGGTTTCAGGCACTTTGTTCCCAGAATGCAGCAGAGTCTCACCGAAAAAGAAATCTGTCAACTGTTATTAGACGAAAAATATTCAGATACAGAATCTTTAAGCGATTTTGAACCTTGAGATTAAGAGAACATAAGTGACGATGACACAAGTGGCGATGAAAATACACAGCAGGAAATTGCTTCTCATTCAAGTAATTCATAGTCTGGTGATTCAGTAGAGAGAGTTAGCCGGCTCTCAAGTAGTTCAAGTGGTCTACCCATCCACCAGCTAGGTCCAGAGCAGAGGCCACATCATCATCACTCACCTGCCTGGTCTCATCGATACAGTTCCTGAAAAACGCATCATGTCACCAATTCAATCACGGCAGTTGCTGATATCAGATGAAATGATCACACATATTTGCACTCACACTAATCAGAAAATAACAGAATATTCAGAAAAGTATTAAACTATTGCTACTTCCACTAACCATGTGAGTGTTATGGAAATGAAAGCGTTCTTTGGGTTGTTACTGTTATCAGGTGTATTGAAATCTGGCCATGAAGACATACAGGGTTTATGGGCAACTACTAGAATAAGCCGAGATATATTCAGAATAACGATGTCAATGAAGCGATTTATGTTCCTGTTATCTGCTTTGAGATTTCAATATATGAATTCTAGGGAAGGAAGAAGAACTAATGAAAGCGCTACTCTCACTCCGAAATATTTAGAAATTTCATTCAGAACTGTCAAAAAAAAAGCTGCTCAGAGTATTTGACAGTCGATGAACTGCTTTGCTCTTTTACAGGGAAATGTTTTTTCAGGGTTTATATGAACTCGAAGTCTGCTAAATATGGCATCAAGATTAAGTGCCTTTGCGATGCTAAAACATATTCTTTATACAATGCTTTTATCTATGTGGTTCACGAAAAAGAGGAAAATATTATTTATGTGGTCATAAAACTGACAGCAAACAATCACAAAACTGTGACACATGTTTTAAATTCATCTGTAAATGGCTTGCAGGAAAAGAAGTGTTGTGTACCAAGTGTCATTCTTCGTTCATGTACTGATATAGATAACATTTGGACAGTTCCATGTTTCGTTTTCATTATTTTTGTTTCTGACTGATGGCATGTAGAGTCGTTATTTATGTCAAGGGAATGTTATGAGAAACCCCATAGTGTATCTAGGTTTTTTGACGTAAGCCTTTTTTGTTATCATATAGCATTCAAAAGTAACATACTAAAAATCTCATAAAACATGAAACATAGGTCTTAAAGCTAGACAAATAATACAATGTAAAATTTTTACTCAATAAAAGTTTATTTATATTTGAAATAAAATTTATTTTAATACAATCATTATGTATTTTCATATGAATTATATCTTTTATGGGGATTATGTTGAATTTTTATTTAAGGGTCCATTTGGACCCACGATTATAGTTATGTTCGATAAAATATTGCTTCCAAGGGTTAACATCCATGCATTCTAATAATCAAAATCCAAACATTCGATTCACGCCAAACCTCTATAATGAGGTATTGGTTTCGATGGACGACATATGCTTATCAGTCCCTAACAAACTATTGGGAATAGCTGCCGCAAATCGAGCCTCAAACAACGGTTTCGTTCACAATAATATGAAGTTGACTAATTAGCACATTTGTTGAAACGAATGTTCTGGGATTGGTTCCAGAACAACGTATAGGCTATGACACAACCATGCATACAATTACAAGTCAATGTCATTGATAGTATATCCTACATGCCCCAGGAGGCTAAATCAGAACGTTGCCATTTCATTTATTTTGAAAAACATATGGACGGAATAAAGTCGTACCCTTGCAGCTGCGTCATCTGGAACTGCAGCAACTCCTTTCGATAGTGGCCAAACATCACATTCAGCAATAAAACTACTGTCGACTGTTCAGTCACTGTGACATCTTGTAAGGGATCCGTGATCCCACGAACATTGATGCTAGTATCCGACGCCCAGGCTGATAGTAGACAGGAGTCGATTGTCAAGCGCTGCAGTAGGCAGTGAGACTAGTGTCGAGAGCGGAGTACTACTGGAGAATATCGAGTGAGAAGTGGTGCTGGAAAGACGGACAAGAATGGTGGTCGAGTAAAATTCACCGGAGTATGACGACTGAGCACGTCCCCCTGATCGTCGTGGGGTTGACCCTCACTAACACCGGTTCGCGAGTTTTATGGAACAGAAAGTGACAAGTGCCGAATTACGTGTTTCGTGTCAACCACGTTGGCCAGCAACAACCATGGATTGCAGTGAGGATTGTTGTGAATGTTAACCATCAGCATTACGTGTGACAAAGAACTGAAAATTAACAACCAATAAAAAGATATAACTGTGATTAGACGTGTAAGGCGAAGGTAGCAACTGCCTCATCATTTGTGTGTTAGTAGGAAATATATATATCAGTTTGTACATCGCAACCTTTGTGGTCCTTAATAATAGACAAACTTTCTATCATTTCCACTATTCAATCTCAGAACAGCTGCACTTGGTTGAAATACCCCCGAAACCAACAGAAAACCGATAGCCTTTCTTCCATTAAGCACACGGTCATATAATCGTAATAATTAACTGTTTGGCGGCTTCGGTAAATTACACAAAATCCATTAAGGAATTTTAATCGGGGGTGTTTCATCTTGGCTCCCGTGAAAAGGACAGTTGCAATCTTCGGATCCGAACAATGATTTCTTAAGCACCATTTTTGGTTTCAGTGGAATGACATTTGCAATTATCGGACGATTTTAGTGCAAGAATAATTCGGTATTGTCGTTACCGTGACAAAAATTATAGTATTCCAACTAGAAACAGTGTAATGTAACGTATTTATGGTGAAATTAGAAATCGCGGGAACGAAGCACATTATTTAGACAATACAGTGCAAAAGTGACTGAGAAACAGTAAACAGTTTATTTTTACGAGTTGAAGTATGGACACGTAAACCTGCGTGAATTACTATAAAATTCATACTCTAAGAAAAGGTGCGTTTGTGCATAATAGCGAGTGAACCAGCCAAAATTCCTTTACAAAAGTATCAGGAACATGTATTCAAGTGACTTTGTATCCGAAATTGTTTTTTGATCGGGGTAAATCGCTCAATTTGATGTGGACCCATAAACTGTTACCGCATTCGCTAGTGTTGTTTTTGGCGTAATTGTTGGATGACGTCACCCAGAGTGTGAGCGGCTAACGAAAGCATCTGAAGCAGTGAAGAGATTCCACACGCCGCGACATCAAGGATTTAGACAGCAGAGATGTACCACACTGACCAGTGACTACAGCGGAGCCAAGTGGCTGAAGTAGAAACAACGACGACGCGGAGTTCGACATCTAGTGGCGTACCCCGGAAGTATACGACGCCTGCGCCACCTACCCGCCAATGAACGAAATACGTGACAACAGCTCCATCCCGTCGCTAACCACCGAACTACGAGACTGCGTCAGCGCGATTCGCCGCGAGCTTCGCTTTGCACACGGCACCACACCAGCTACAGCGACGCTTCGCCTGACAGCCGCCGCTCCAGAGGAGCCAACGCCAACACGACTAGTAGCGCGACTTCAAACGTCAAGACATCGCGACTTCGACGAGCGTCAAGGGGTGAGTGAGGACGAGTTGCTGGCGCGAGACTAATTAATATTGCACTATCTTCAGAGAGCGGAAGGAACTTCAAATTAAATTTGACAATTGCAGAAATTATAAGAACAATATTTTTTAACATTTTTTTGCAAATTTTCTCTGAAGCCTGGGATGCTAATATGCGCTTGTGTTCATGGTGTACAGCGCATAATTGTGCCTCATTTGCATTATTTATTGTAAACTACGTATTTATATGTCTTCTAAGTTGTGTGTTTGTTACTTCGAGAATTTGTGTATAAATGCAGTCATTGATGTTTGATGTGGATAGGCTTCTGTAATTTATGGTGTTCAATGGAGAGGTCAATTTTGTCAGTCTGCGTTAACCTAATACATTGAAGGATTATTTCGTTATTAGCTAATTAGTAAGTGTTTGGGTTACTTGGAGGTTATTTTAATTTTATTTTATTTCTCTTTCTTGTCTGTGCATAGTGAATAGTTAGAATGGATCCTGAATTGAAGGAAAAGGTTGTGGAGGAGGTAGTTAGAAAAATGGAGATAGGGCAGGAGGACAAGGATGAGTCAGGAATTGGTAGCAGTGGAATGTCAATGGACAGCCCATTGGGTCATTCAACCGGTTACCCTGAGACACCGGTAAAAACAATTATAAAGGAACTGAGTCTTGAGGATGGACTATCGCAGTCAGTAATACTTAAGGTGCTCCAAGGAATCGACAAGCATATGAGAGAGATGATCCAACAAATCAACAAGCGAATAGAAGGGATGTCCAAAGGAAGTGAAGAAACCAACAAACGTATAGAAGAAATGTCCAAAGGAAATGAAGAAATTAAGAAAGAGAACAAAGAAATCAAGAAAAGTATAGCAGAGATGTCCCAAGAAAACCAGGAAAACTTAAGGAAAGGACTGCAGAAATTCCAGGAACAGATGAGAATAACTCTTCAGGAGAGAGATGACAAGCTACAGGTGAAGGTAGATCAACTCCGAGAAGAGATGAACGATAAGAGAGAAGAGATAATCGGAAAAGCTGAGGGAGATGTGAAGGATGTCGAAACTGAATTGGAAGGGAGAATGCGAGAAATGGAAGCATACCAGAACCAACGGATTGAAGATGTGATACAAATTCAACAGCAGTGCCAAGTGAATATTGGTAAATTGGGAAATTGGCAAGTGAAATTGGAGGAGGCTGTCGAGCATGTAGTCACAAATGAGATCAAACAGCTGCAGGAGGGAGTCCAACAGCTAGAAACTAAAACCGAAGAGATTGATGGGAAGATAAATAGTGTCACCTTAACAGTAGGAGAGGGCAAGTTCGTTACATTAGTAAATGCTGATAATAGGTATACCCAGACCAACATGGGGCAAAAATATAAACCCAAAGGGGCATTACATCCAATGATATTTACTAAGTGGTTACGAGGAGTTTTCCCAGCACACTTACGAGATTCAGATAAAATTCAGTTCGCAATAGGCCTGGGGAGTTAGGAAGAAAGAAGAAGCTACCAGCTACAGTCAATTTCAGGAAGAATTTTTAAAGAAATACTGGTCCAAAAGTCACCAATGTGCGACACTTGAAGATTTACTGCATCACAAGTCCCTTAATATTTGGAGAGGTACCTTCAGAGAATTTGCTGAGCATCTATGGGAGTTGAATGAAACATTACAGCAGCCATTGAATGATGACATAATGATATCAGCAATTAAAAGGAGGTTAAGTCGTAGGATGCAAGAAGACTTATCTGGAAGCCTGATTAAAGATAAAGATACTTTAATGGAAGTATTGGAGCAATTAGAAACTATTCGTGCACAGGAAAACAATCAGATATGTGATCAGAACCAAGGTGGAAATAATTACCGTCAAAATCAACTTAATGGCCCACCGAATTACAGAGGTAGAGGTGGAGGTAATGGACATACGAACCATGGCAATGGTCGACAGTTTTACCACAATCATGGGAGAGATGATGATGATAATGACAGGAATTATGAGAGGGAAGAAGATAGACGAAGGGATCATGAGGTACGAATTGAAGAAAGTTAGTTGTAGGGAACCAGCAACTCTTTTGCTGGTATACCAAGTGGCGATTGGTACACTCCCAGCCGGGTGAGACTACATTTCTCATTTCAAGTTTCACTTCTCTATCATCTTTCTCTATCGCTAGATTAAGAAAGTTAAAGTATAGTACTTAGAATAGGCAGTGGTCATCCAAATAATACAGTCAGCAACGAATTGAAGAAAGTTAGGTGTAGGGAGCCAGCAACTCCTTTGCTGGTATAACAAGTGGCGACTGGTACACTCCCAGCTGGGTGAGACTTTATTTCTCATTTCAAGTTTCACTTCTCTACCATCTTTCTCTATCCTTAGGTTAAGAAAGTTAGTGTGTAATAGTTAGGATTGGTAGTGGTCATCCAAGTAATTCAGTCAGGAACCATGTAGCAGATTTATAGTTGACTTAAAATAAGGATAAGTAGTTACTGTTGATGTAGAGTATGAGATGTCAAAGAATCAATAAGTAAAAAATCAGCTTAGTGTCAGTACATTGCAAAATTATTAGTTCCAGAAGTAATAAAATGAGAACTAGATCATAAAGCTAATGTTTATAAAATGTGGTGGGAAGCTAATTGGTCAAACAAGAGTTTGTGTAATCTTACAGAGTTGTTTTATGCGGCATGAAAAGGTCAAGCAATTGTAAGAGAATTGAAGTAATGAATCAGCTTGTAAGTAGATGAACATATAAAGACACAAATACATGAGGAGATAGTTGTTCGAATAAATGATGTGAAATATTATGTACAGAGAGACTAAGGAGTCTGGAGTAGTATTTTTATGCAGTTATTGCAGCGAATATGGAGGATTGATGCAGGTCGAAGATATATATTTGTTTGCAGTTGAAGTTGCTGTGAATTTGAGGGAGTTATGTGTAATGAAGTGTATTGAGTATGAGATGTTTGAAGTATTGAAGTATATGGAGGATTGATGTAGGTTGAAGATATATATTTATTTGCAGTTGAAGTTGCTATTAAGTTGAGGGAGTTATGTGCAATGAAGTGTATTGAGTATGAGATGTTTCAAGTATTGAAGTATGTCATTTAGCACATGAGCAACATCAGTTTGCAAGTTAGTTGTAGGTATACATGTTGATCTAAAGTGTGCTGATAAAACAGAAAGTGCAACTCATGAGTAATGATTAATTCATGTATCCAATTAGCTATCAGAGTCAATTATGGTTGTGCTTAGGTCAAGCTTTAGAAGCAGAATTCTGGCACTGTGTAATGAATAATAAATATCCATATAGCAGATTTGAATTAATGTCAATATAATAGGAAATATTGTACCTTTCATGTAAGCTTTAGTGATAACAATTCACATATGGCAGTAATGTTTGGCAAAATGAAATGATCCGTAATTAAAAATGTTTCATTGGGTGGCCACATTAGTTATGGCGATGCAAATAGTTATGTAAGACATATTTAGTGGTATAATGGAGCATTTAATATTATTGAATCTGTAGAGGTATGAGGAATTGTAAAATAATTGCATACGTCAAGGTGTAAATGCTATATTTTGTTTTGATATTCAATTTTGCTTGTGTTAAAGACTCAAATGAATAAGTTGTGAATTTCTTCCCTAAGTTTGATGTGTGTTGCCCAAGTGAGTTATAAGTTAGAGTGATAGTAGTATGGACGGCAGGAACCCCGCTAAAAAGGACGGCATACCAAAGGGGTACCTGGCATTCAACCAGTTTGTTTTCTTGTCTTTGCTGTAGCTAGTTATAAGAGATTAGCCAGTAACAAGTATGTAATTAATGGCCCAGACAAACCTTTGAAAATGAAGATTTTTGGTAATTGAATGTAAGACAAAAATTTTTATAAATATTTACCATGCTATGTTAATTAAGATATATTGATGTTGTATAATGTTTCTGTAGGGGCAGTTTGCTACCAGAGTCAATAGGGTATTAATTGTGATATGATGTAATTTTCAGTGTTTGAACCAGAACTTAAATGTTCCTCATTTTCATTTATATGCTATGTGATAATTTTTCCTAGTATTCTTTTTCCCCTGTGGCTACAAAGAAAGTTTTTAGGGCAGGGATGCAAGGGATCAGTGATCCCACGAACATTGATGCTAGTATCCGACGCCCAGGTTGATAGTAGACAGGAGTCGATTGTCAAGCGCTGCAGTAGGCAGTGAGACTAGTGTCGAGTGCGGAGTAGTACTGGAGAATATCGAGTTAGAAGTGGTGCTGAAAAGAAGAGCAAGAATGGTGGTCAAGTAAAATTCGCCAGAATATGACGAGTGAGCACGTCCCCCTGATCGTCGTGGGGTTGACCCTCACTAATACCGATTTGCGAGTGATATGAAACAGAAAGTGACAAGTGCCGAATTATGTGTTTCGCGTCAACTGCGTCGGCCAGCAACAACCATGGATTGCACTGAGGATTGTTGTGAATGTTAACCATCAGCATTGCGTGTGACCAGGTACTGAAAATCAACAACCAATAAAAAGATGTAACTGTGATTAGACGTGTAAGGCGAAGGTAGCAACTGCCTCAGCATTTGTGTGTTAGTATGAAATATATATATCAGTTTGTACATCACAACCTTTGTGGTCCTTAATAATAGACAAACTTTCTATCATTTCCACTATTCAATCTCAGAAGAGCTGCACTCGGTTGAAATACCCCCGAAACCAACAGAAAAACCAATAGCCTTTCTTCCATTAAGCACACGGCCATATAATCGTAATAATTAACTGTTTGGCGGCTTCGGTAAATTACACAAAATCCAATAAGGAATTTTAATTGGCGGTGTTTCAATCTCCATTGAGGAGGGGGTTAGGTTAGTGGAGGCAGGCCAAGTGTACATCCTACACCATATGGTGGGTATTCTGGGTCTAGCCATCTTGATTGACATCACGGTCGCCATCTTGGATGACGTCACGGTGGCGATCTCTGGTGGCGACGATATGAACTAAGTCAGTTGGAGTCCAGACTCAGTGGCACACGCACTTGTTTGAAACTGGTTAAATAATAAAGACAAGTACATTTTTCCCACCATTTTTATAGATGTGACGCATTATCATGTTGGAATTTGAGCTTCCCGCCATTTCATGGGGGAGGGGTGGTTGGGTTAGTGGAGGTAGCCCAATTGAACTTCTTCCCGCCAAAATCCGCCATCTTGGATAATGTCATCATGGCGCTCTCAGGTGGCAACGATACCATCTATACAAGTTGTGCTCTATAGCTCGTGGCGAACACACATGCTTGAAAGTGGTTAAATAATAAAGAGAAGTTCCTTTTTCCCGCCATTTTTCCTGGTGTGACGCATTATCCTGCTGGTATTTGAATTTCGTGCCAATTTTTTTTTCTGGAGGGTTAGGTTATTGGAGGTAGCCAAATTGACCTATCTTCCTGCCAAAATTCAAACTTCCCGCCAAAATCCGCCATCTTGGATGATGTCATGCGCTGTTGCCAAGTCTACAGGCCGCCATCTTGGATGACGTCATGGCCGAAATCCTCAATACATCTGGCACAATGGAAAGTGTGGCCACAGCAGCCTTGGTTCTCTACTGCCCTGATACGTTTGGACACGACTCTTGACAGGTGACACGTACATAAGCTTCCTGTCTGATAACCTGCATCCATTCGTGTCCATTGTACATTCCAACGGACTTGGGCAATTCCAGAAGGACAATACGACTCCCTACGTGTCCAGAATTGCTACAGAGTGGCTCCAGGAACACTCTTCTGAGTTTAAACACTTCCACTGGTCACCACACTCCCCAGAAATGGACATTATTGAGCATAAGTGAGATTCCTTGCAACGTGCTGCTCAGAAGAAATCTCCATCCCTTCGTACTCCTGCGGATTTATGTACAGCCCTGCAGGATTCATAGTGTCAGTTACCTCCAGCACTACTTGAGACAGTAGTCGAGTCCATGCCACGTCGTGTTGCGGCATTTCTGCATGCTGACAGGGCCCTACATGAAATTTCTTTGGTTCTTCAGTGTATGTAACATTCAAATGCTTAGTGTGGGTAATTAGTTATACTTGCAGATCGTTAACCTTCCTACATGTAGACATACATGGTGTAATGGGTATAACTGGAGATATTTCTACAGGTGACTGAGAACAGTGTACTAAACAATATTATATCAGTACTTGCGCTATTTGCAGACTAATAATTATGGCTGTTAGTGGTCGTACGTTTTAGATGGGTTATTACTTGCAAGTACACATGGCACAAGCAAGCCATTGAAAGTGTACTTTTCTATGGGCAGCAGATCAGGTATTGAAGGGTGGATGCGTAGAGGCAAAATGAAAGTCTATAGTGACAGGCGTAGTCCATTTTTTCGTACAATTATGACGGTGAAGTACACAAGATATATAAAAAAGAACTGAAAGAAGTGTATATGGTTGCTAAAACCTTAAGTGCCTATACAATTTAAGTTAATCTTATTAAACTTTATTTTGTGTCTCAAATATGTTTAATTTTTGTGTCAGAAAAATCTGATAAAAAACAGATGTAATATGCATACAGGAGAGACGTCTTTCGTTATTCGGGAATGAGACTAGATATTATAGATAAACCGTAGAGTATTAACAAAATGCACACAACAGTATAATGTTCACGGACGAAAGAAAAACACTGGAGCAATCGCCTGTTCTCTGTTGACCACACAGGGGCAGAAACGAAAGTAGGAGAAGTATTGTGAAAGCATCACGGAGTTTTTGAGCATCGAGGAACAGGGTGTGTAGTCTCCAGATGGACTTGCATTTAGAGCAAAACATCTTTCCAACCCTGATTCCTTGGCCACCAAGTTGTCTTGGCGTGGAATACGACGACCACGGTGAGGTACAGCTATCTGTCCTCAGCAGGGAGCAGCCTCAACGACAACAACATTTAATGCGTAAGCACTGTAAGTTGTGTATGGATATATGTACAAAGAGACATAACCAACGAAATGTTTGACACAACACAAAATATAAACGTTTTCCTTGTGGTTACAAGTGTGTGAAAGGAAAAGCCAACAGCCAATGCACAAAAGATGTGTATGTGAGTATGCAGTGATTCTGTATACCTGCTTCAATATTGCCTATATGTGAAAGGGTAGTCCATGGTGTAAGCTGTTCTGAATCAGCAGCTTAAATGTCCAAACGCCACCTCTATTAACCCTTTAGCGACAGGTAGACGCGAGTGCATATTTCGTCCAAGCTATCCCTTTCCATGATGTTGCACCTGGCGCACGGCTCAGCTCCAGAAACAGGTGTTCCTCCTGTGCCAGTGCGTGTCTGCGGCCAATCACTGGCACTGAGGACAGTTGACAGTGATCAAGGACAGCGACAGGTCATACATAAAGCACGCCAGTGGCGAGACGCAATCAATACCTCCACTGCACGATTAACAACGGTGAAGTCATTGATGACAGTGCCATTAAAGCACAGTTATCAAACACATTTTCCGAAACTAATTCACCAAAGAAGACGAAGTAAATATTTCTGAATTCCGATAAAGAACGACTGCCTAGATGAGAAACATAGAAGTAGAGACATCCACGGTGTAGCAAAGCAGGTTAAATCACTTAATAAAGGCAAGGCCTCCGGTCCACATTGTATCCCACTCAGGTTCCTCTCCGATTACGCTGATGCTGTAGCTCCATATTTAGGAATTATATACAACTGAGTGCTCACAGAAAGTTCCGTACCTAAATTCTGGAAAATTGCTCAAGTCACACCAATACCCAAAAATGGAAGTAGGAATACTCCGCTGAATTCCAGACCCACATCAATAACGTCGATTTGCAGTAGGGGAAGATACACTGTGTTCGAACATTATGAATTACCTCGAAGAAAACGGTTTATTGACACATAGACATCCCGGATGCAAAACACATCGTTGTTGTGAAACACAACTACGTCTTTATACTCATCAAGTGATGAGTGCTATCGACAGGGCATGTCAAACTTATTCCATATTTTTAGATTTTCAGAAGACTTTCGACACCGTTCCCCACATGCGTCTTCTAACCAAACTGCATGAATATGGAAAATCGCCTCAGTTGTGCGACTGGCTTCGTGATTTCCTCTCAGTAAGATCACAGTCCGTAGTAATAGACGGAAGGTCATCGAGTAAAACAGAAGCAATATCCTGCTTTCCCCAAGGAGGTGTTATAGGCCACCTGTTGTTGCCGAGCGGGGTAGCCGCGCGGACTGGGGCGTCTTGTCACGCTCCCTGTGACTCCCCCGTCGGAGGTTCGAGTCCTCCATCGGGCATGGGTCTATGTGTCGTCCTTAGCGTAAGTTACTTTATGTTAGATTAAATAGCGTGTAAGCTTGGATGACCTCTGCAGTTTGGTCCCATAAGACCTTACCACAAATTTCCAGATTTTTCCCTCCGTTGTTCCCGAACAATATTAACGACATAGGAGACAATCTGAGTAGCCCTCTCAGATTGTTTGCAAATGATGCTGTTATTTACCGTCTTGTTAAGTCATCAGATGACCAAAACGAACAGCAAAATGATTTAGATAAGATATCTGTATGGTGCGAAAAGTGGCAATTGAAGTTGAATAAAGAAAAGAGTGAAGTTATTCACATTAGTGCTGAAAGAAATCCAAAGAAATTTTGATTACGCGATAAGTCACACTTAATGTTAAGGCTGTAAATCCAACTAAATACTTGGGGATTACAATTACAAATAACCTAAATTGGAACGATCACATAGATAATATTTTGCTTAGAGCAAACCAAAGACTGCAGTTCATTGGCAGAACGCTTAAAAGCTGCAACAGCTTTACTAAAGAGACTGCTTACACCAGGCTTGTCCGTCCTATTCTGCAGTATTGCTGTGCGGTGTGGGATCCCCATCGGGAGGGACTGATGGACGACATAACAGTACTGCGCTCGTTTTTCATTCATAATTGACTCTTGTCTTCCAAAGCTGAAAAAAATGTATTTGCCTAAGGTGAAAGACGTAAGAGCAATATACTGGCGTATGTTTACGATTATTTGGTTTATTAAGGAATGCCTACGTTTTTAGCATTTGTAGACTTAGAGAAAGCTTCTGACAATGTTGACTAGAATACTCTCTTTCAAATTCTGAAGGCGACAGGGGTCAAATACAGCGAGTGAATGGCTATTTACAATTTGTACAGAAACCAGATGGCAGTTATAACAGCCGAGGGGCATGAAAGGAAAACAGTGGTTGAGACTGGAGTGAGACATGGTTGTAGCCCATCCCCAACGTCGTTCAGTCTATGTACTGAGCAAGCAGTAAAGAAAACAAAAGAAAAGTTCAGAGTAGGAATTTAAATCCGAAGAAGAAATAAAAGCTTTGAGGTTTGCCAATGACATTGGAATTCTTTCAGAGAGAGCAAAGGACCTGGAAGAGCAGTCGAATGGAACGGACAGTGACTTCAAAGGAGGATAAAAGATGAACTTAAACAAAAGCGAAACGATGATAATGGGAAGTAGTCGAAATAAATCAGGCGAGGCTTAGGGGATTATATTAGCAAACGAGGCACTTAAAGTAGTAGATGACTTTTGCTATTTGGGGAGCTAATTATCTGATGATGGTGGAAGTAGAAAGGATGTAAAATGTAGACTGGCAATGACAAGGAAAGCGTTTCAAAAGAAGAGAAATTTGTTAACATCGAGTATAGTTTTAAATGTCAGGAACTCGTTTCTGAAAGTATTTTTATGGAGTGTAGCTATGTATGGATGTGAAACATGGACGATAAATAGTTTATACAAGAAGAGAATAGAATCTTTCGAAATGTGGTGCTACTGAAGGATGCTGAAGATTAAATGGGTATACCACGTAACTAATCTGGAGGTACTGAATAGAATTGGGGAGAAGAGAAATTTGTGGCACAAATTGATTAGAAGAAGGGATCTCTTGGTCTGCCTTTTCTTGAGGCATCAAGGTATCACCAGTTCAGTATTGGAGAGCAGCGTGGAGGGAGACCAAGATATGAATACATTAAGTAGAAAGCCGTAGGTACTTTGAGATGAAGGAGCTTACATAGGATAGAGCAGCATCAAACCAGTCTCTTAACTGAAGACCAAAACAACAACAACAACATGTTTACGATAGAAATCAGGAAGGAAAGTTATTCATACAGGGTAACACTTCGAGATTGAAATTTTCACACTGCAGTAGAGTGTGCGCTGATATGAAACTTCCTGGCATATTAAAAGGGTGTGCCGGACAGAGACAAGAACTAAAGACCTTTGCCTTTTGAGGGCAAGTGCTCTACCATCTGAGCTACCCAAGCAGGACTCACGTCCCCTCCTATGGGCTTCAGTTCTACCAGTACCTCGTCTCCTACCTTCCAAACTCCACATAAGCTCTTCTGCGAATCTTGCAAGGCTAGCACTCCAAAAAAGAAAGGATATTGCGGTGACATAGCTTAGGCACAGCCTGGGGTATGTTTTCAGAGTGAAATTTTCACTCTGCAGCGGAGTGTACGCTGTTATGAAACTTCCTGGCAGGAGTGCTAGTGAAGTTTGGAAGGTAGGAGACGAGGTACTGGCAGAACTGAAGCCCAGAGGACGGGACGTGAGTCGTGGTTGGGTAGCCCAGTCGACAGAGCAGTAGCCCCCTGAGTTTCGAGTCTCGAGAGGAGGAGGAGGAGATTAGTGTTTAACGTCCCGTCGACAACGAGGTCATTAGAGACGGAGCGCAAGCTCGGGTGAGGGAAGGATGGGGAAGGAAATCGGCCGTGCCCTTTCGAAGGAACCATCCCGGCATTTGTCTGAAGCGATTTTAGGGAAATCACGGAAAACATAAATCAGGATGGCCGGAGACGGGATTGAACCATCGTCCTCCCGAATTTTAATCTGCCAGGAAGTTTGAGGGTGACAATTACTGACCTACATGAAATGAAATATTCATAGCTTCTGAACGGTTTCCTTTATGACGTTCAAATTGCACTGTTGGCTGCGGGGGATGATGGGAGTTTGGTTCAAATGGTTCAAATGGCTCTGAGCACTATGGGACTTAACATCTATGGTCATCAGTCCCCTAGAACTTAGAACTAATTAAACCTAACTAAGGACATTACACAACACCCAGTCATCACGAGGCAGAGAAAATCCCTGACCCCGCCGGGGATCGAACCCGGGAACCCAGGCGCGGGAAGCGAGAACGCTACCGCAGGACCACGAGCTGTGGACGATGGGAGTTTGCGTATGCACGTGCGCCTTGTTGTTGTCGGCTATGTGCACGAGAAAACGTCACGGTACAACGTACCTGAACATATACCACTTGTGAAGGCCCACTACACGAGCAATAACAGCCCAAATTCGGCTCAAAGGAAGTGGTGCGACAGAGATCAAGATGAAGACAACCGGTCCGTGTGTGCTAAAAATCAAGGATATAATTCGCAAGTTTGAGAGAACGAGTAGCTTTCGTGCTGACAGTGTTCGCAATGTCGGTGGACCAAAACGGATGGAAACGCCTGAAAACATCAAGATGACAAGCGTTGTGTTTCAAACCAGCCCCAGGAAATTATCAGACGCGCTGCACAACAGCTGGGAATCAACTGGGAGGCACTGCGACGTATAGTTGTTGAAGACCTGCATCTTTTCCCATACAAAATTCAAACTCCTCAGCCATTAAGCCCGAGGGCCATGGAACAGTAGTTTTGTTTCGCCTACACTCTTGTCTACAGAATTGACGAACAGGACTTTGATGTGAATATGGTTTCGTTTCGCCCCTAAGCGAAATTGGCACCTGTGGTGGACTAAGACTGCGCATTCGGTGATCGAGAAGTCTCTGCACCCTCAACGGGTGACTGTGTGGTGTGCAGTCTCCAGTCACACAATAATCAGTGCAATATTCTTTTGGTGACTACCGAACGGTACATAAAAGTTTTGGAAGATGATATCATCACGATTATCCAAAGTTACCCAGGAGGCACAGGCATGGGCCTCGATTGGCCTCCATGTTCTCTGGATCTGAATACATCGACTTCTTTCGGTGGGGCTATATTAAGGTCAAGGTGTACAGCAATAGCCCAGAGACTGTTGCTGAGCAGAAAACAATTCAGGAACTCACCGCCAGCATCGATTTTCCGACACTTCAGCGGGTCACGCAGAATTTCGCTATTCATCTGCGCCACCTCATCGCCAATGACGGCAGGCACATCGAAGATGTCATAACCTTAATCCGAATATATGTAGTGACGTTTACATTTTGAATAAATTGTAACTCGCCGAACTTTGTAACTAATTAACATTTTTTTTTCTTCTTTGTATACAGTCAGCCAGAAAAATGTATGCACACCATAAGGAACGAAAACTATTATTTATGTGTTTATTTTACAACTAATAATTCATCACATATGTTGTACAACTTTCAGCTTAGCATAGGGTTACTTTAAGTGTTAAAATGTTTACAGTCGGCGGCTATACACATAGCAGAATGACGAGCGGTCGTTAAAATTCTCTAAGCACTATGGTACTTAACATCTGATGGCATTACTCCCTTAGAACTACTTAACCCTAACTAACCTAAGGACATCCCACATATCCATGCCGGAGGCAGGATTCGAACCTGCGACTGTAGCATGAGCGCGATTCCGGACTGAAGCGTCTAGAACCGCTCGGCCACAGCTTCCGGCTCGTCGCAACTATGTCTGTCACTGTTACAGTGGAGATCGCTGCACATGTCGCTGTAATCTCCTGGCGAAGTTCCTCCAGCATGCGTGGCTTATGTCGATAGACGTTATCTTTCACAGTTCCCCACAAGTAAAAGTCCGTAGGTGTTAGACCTGGCGACCGTGGAGGGAACACAATGGGTCTTCTTCATCCAGTCCAATGCCCCAGCTGCGGGACACGGTGGGAATTAGAATGCCCATCGAACACTCCATGTTGTTGTCGGCCACTTTTATGTGTATGGATTCGTTAGTAAGTGAAATTGGCACGGTTGGGGCTGAAAGTCAGTATTTGGCGATCGAGATGTCACTTCACCCTCAATGGGAGATTGTGTGGAATGCAATGTCCACTCATGGATTATCCAAATTCACCATGGAGGTGCACTTTTGGGACCATTCTGGTTCTGATGCACACAGAGGCCACTAGCATTGGGCCTAGATTGTATTCACTTTCAGATAAAACAGCTATGCCATGCATACCTGCTCTATTCTCCTGTATTACTACATGTAACACTTCTCCCCCTTCCTAAGTACCTGTTCGTTGAATAGATTAAAGACAATTGTTTATAGTACACCACCCTGCCGGACTCATTTGTGAACATGCGTAGAACCTGTGTAGAGTGCACTCCAATGGAAGTCTTCTCTTTTATTATACAGCTTCCACACAACATATCACTCTCTATGCGTATTCCTACTCTCTCCTGCATCTCAAACTTTATTTGGCCATTTTACATCCTGAGACATTTCCTGTATACCTACCAAAGCTATGTATTTACAATTTCAAATTAAGTTTAATGATATTACTCCTTCTTGGATTCTTCGTTTTTTTTCCAAATCCAAACTGACTTTCTGATAATCGTGTGTCAACTGTTCGAAGAGAGTGGAAGCTTTTATTTGATAAGGCATTCACAACTAAGCTAAGACTTCGGTAATTTTCGTATTTTAAGACATTCCTCCTTTAAGGACAAATATCGTATAATGTTTTCCTAGAATATGAGGGCAAATTCCCCTGTTTCTATATGTTACGATCGGGAGTATTTAACAGATTTCTAATACCAATTCTTCCACATTCGACAAATTCAGCTAGAATGTTATCTTTCCCAGGGCTTTCTTGTTTCTCGTATTTTCAGAGGTAACTGATAGAAAATAAGTGCAATAAATAATAGTAATTTAAAATGTCAATTAAAGGATCAACCTGATCATCTAACGTAGTAACTGGAACTGTGACTATTTTCAAAGCTAATAACAGCTTGTAATGAAGAACTCACACCAACAAAGGTCAGTTATCAGTGCCATCTGCAACAATTTGGTAGGGTGTCATCAATTATCAAATGACAGAAAAAATGTGTGTTGAAAATATGGCATATTCTCTATGACTGGCTCTGACATAGCCCCCTACAGTAATGGCTCCCTACCTTTCTGAGACCATTATCCCAGAGTGCAAACAGACACTATCTAGAGCTCCACCTCCCCCACCCCACCCCCCCTACCCTCCCAAACACACACACTAAGTCATCGTCTTTAGCAATTAACTAAACTCCACTAAGAAGAATATTTCCTTTGAAAATTTTTATTTTGAAGGTGATGAAAGGTAAATGATACTTAGCATTTGTAGACGTTTTATTAAACCTCAGACTAATGTGTCAATTATACAATTGGTACTTGTTATTTGTAATGATGTAGCCGTTCTCACTGCGTCTAAGACTACTCAAAAATGGAAGTTAGCTAACTGTCTGCAGTGAAGTTACGCAGTTGTTACAAAACTTGTTTCCTCTACACCACTTCTATCTCTATTGACACTTGTGTCACCCTCACCCTGCACCTTTACTTAAAATCAATCAAGTGAAAATTCGTGCACTCTACTTACTGTTTCTGAATCACTTGATTGCAGGGCTCCTTACTTGTGCAGTGTCAGAAATCGAACGATTTTAACTTGCCATCGCTTTGAGTCTGACTAGGTGCCACAAACAATAATAAAAATAAAGTACTGTAGACATCTTACACTACAATAGTAGCCACTACATTGTAAGTGTTGAGTTGAAGATTAATATTTTTTCATTTATTATTCTGAAGTGAGTGATGACGAAATTTCTGGTCATTTGCTACAAATTTTTATGAGATATTGAAATATATGTGATCTATATGTCTCGATTTCTCCATCATGGTACAAAGTGAAAACTATTGTGTGCAGCAGGAGGATTATGTGTGGAAGATGAAGTTCATATATTCGTTTGACAAGCTGTAGCATGCACCACATTGTGTCATTCATTACTTCTATAATTTAAAAATAAAAATTAATTAATGTTAACTTATGCAATAACTATTACATTGTTGTGAAATAGTAATGATAAACATGATCTTTTAGAAATAATTTAGTATTGTGAGCGAAACACAGTTGGACACAGTTGTTTGTACCCCACATAAATTTTAATTTTATCCACTGGGGGAGGGGGGGGGAGGGGGCCGTTATGCCACTACCCTACAAAATATTGGGTGTTGTCATGTTGGAATATTTCAGAAGTTGCCATCAAGCTATGCCCGCACCTCTATATCATTTTTCTAGAAAGTCATTCCAGACTGTGACAGCAGTTAGTTGATCCCCTGTATCAGTTCCTGGAGAGAAACATGCTGGGCTAGCGGTTAGGGGCAGAGGGATACAGATTTCAGACATAAAATATCATTGTTTTCTTAAATAAGTGCAGAAATTGGGACTGTGTGTTGAATAAAATATGCTCTTAGTTTTGTGCTAGATCTCCATTTTGATACTTTGAGCAAGTAATTGTAGAAAGAGACAAATGATAGGCAGCCTGTATTCCTTCCGTGGCATTTTTTACACGCAAATAGGGAAGTTTTAAGAGGAGATGTAATAGATTTTCAAAAGTATTATTTCCTTCATCTACACACTTTAATCTATGTTGTGTGTGAAATTTATCCTGATGGCAGCTTTAAAAATGCCTTTAAATTGATAAAATGATTAACTCTGCACTGGCAGCCAATCCCACCTTTCCCTTGGGAAACTGTTCCAGAATCCCTCACAGTGGGACGAGTTCAGGAGGCTGAGGAGGCCACGGCCGTGGATCTGGGTGCCCTGCTGGACGCCGGGGACGGCGCTTTGGTGACTCTGCTGGCCGGGGACACGCGGCTTGTGGCTCACAGGGCTGTCTTGGCCGCCAGGAGTCCCGTGTTTGCGGACATGTTCCGTCGCGTCACTGTAGAGGGCAGCAGCAGCCAGCTCGTACTCTCAGACACAGAGGGTCCTGTGCTGCGCCAGGTGCTGGCATACCTCTACACCCTGCAGGTGCCCCAGCTGCCCAGCATGGCCCCACAGCTGCTGGTCGCCGCCGACGTATACGGCCTGTCTGTACTGAAAGCGAGCTGTGAGGAACAGGTGGTCGCCCAGCTGTCTGTCGAGACTGCGGCAGCCGCAGGTGTTATCGCGATTAGGCACTCCGCTAACAGGCTGAAGCAGGCCGCCGTCGCCTTCATAAAGGCCCACTTGCTCCATGTGATGGCGACGCAGGGCTGGGCTGAGGCTGCAGTCAACGACCCACAAACTGTTGTGGAGTTGACTCACCTGATTGCAGAGACACCGACAGACACCAGGTAAGCATGAGACAAGCTGTTCAACTATGTTACACAGCTCTAAGTGTGCGTACTGACAAGCCTTCAATGTCCACCACAAAGTTTAATTAGATGTGCATGTGCAGTAAAATACACTACTACTGATATCCATTTTCTTGTATACACTATGTGATCAAATGTATCCAGACACCTGGCTGAATATGACTTAGAAATTCAATGAAGCCCTCCATCGGTAATGCTGGAATTCAGTGTGGTGCTGGTCCACCCTTAGCCTTGACCTCAGCTTCCACTCTCGCAGCCACAAGTTCAATCAGGTGCTGGATGATTTGTTGGGGAATGGCAGCTCATTCTACAAGGAGTGCTGCACTGAAGAGAGGTATCGATGTTGGTCGGTGAGACCTGGCACGAAGCTGGCGTTCCAATATACCCCAGATGTGTTCTGTAGCGTTCAGGTCAGGGCTCTGTGCGGGCCAGTCCTTCACAAAGACGTCATGCAACCACTCAGCCACAGCCCATGCATTATCAAAAGATGCTCTTTCATGTTGAAAGATGTAATCACCATCCCCGAACTGCTCTTGAACAGTTGGAAACAAGAAGGCGCTTAAAACATGAATGTAGGACTGTGCTGTGATAGTTCCACGCAAAACAACAAGGGGTGCAAGCACCTTCCATGACAAATACGGCTATATCATAAAACCACCGCCTCCGAATTTTACTGTTGCCACTACACATGCTGGCAGAGAGCGTTCACAGGGCATTCGGCATACCCACACCTTGCCATCCGATTGGCACATTGTGTACCATGATTAGTCACTCCACACAACGTTTTTCCACTGTTCAATCGTCCAATGCTTACGCTTCTTACACCAGGCGAGGCGTAATTTGACATTTACCACTGCGATGTGTGGCTTAAGAGCAGCCGATCGATCAAGAAATCCTAGTATTGTCACCTCCCGTCTGACTGTCATTGCACTTGTTGTGGATACCGACGCAGTTTCGATTTCCCGTGTGATGTTCTGGATAGATGTGTGCCTATTACAGATTACGACCCTCTTGAACTGTCGGCAGTCTCTGTCATTAGACAAACGAGGTCGGCATGTACGCTTTTGTGCTGTATGTGTCCCTTCACGTTTCAACTTCGCTATCACATCGGACCTACGCATGTTTAGGAACGTGGAAATCTCGCGTACAGACGTATGACAAGTGAGACATCAATCACCTGACCACATTCGAAGTCCGTCAGTTCCGTGGAGCGCCCCATTCTGCTGTATCACGGTATGTAATGTCCACTGAGGGCGCCAATATGGAGTACCTGGCAGTAGGTATCAGCACAATGCACCTAATATGAAAAACGAATGTTTCTGGGGGTGTCCAGATACCTTTGGTCACATAATGTATGTCATACAAATACCGGCGTTGTCTGCATTAGGTTGTCACACACTAATAGAATAGCTTGTCTAAATGCTCTCAAGGAACACGCATGCTCGAAGTAAGCAAACATAAAGACATTGTACTTCGCAACTAAGCAGGTTAAATGCCACAAACAAGAGCCGATGTCGAACATTTCAAATACGGTATCTCGTAAACGACTCGTACTTGGATCCTGCAACAAACACCACTGACATTCTGATCTACGCTACTTTTCGTTTGTTAATGTCAATAGGAGTTGGTCTATTTAGAAAAGTGTATCTTGGCACAACAAATACACTTCCTAAGTATTAGTACAATCTATGGATTGGCTAACAATAAGACCTCCAGACTACCAATCCACAGTATGAAAACAGCAGATGAATAGCACTTTCAATATCCGCAATGTTTCTGGAGGGAGCATTAGGTGATTTACCCTATATATTGGCAAAATAGTAAAATTTCTTCCATACTGACACTCTAACCTGGATCCTGGAAGTTGTTAAGGCCATTGCTCGCATAAAGTGGGAAATCCAGGTTCGGGTCCCAGTCTGGCACAAATCTTCTAATGTCACCAGTAGATTGTAGAGTGAGAATCTCATCGTATTTTAAACTGCAAACACATTTCTAATGCTAAATACAGCTGTGAACTGCAGCAGGGTCTGTTCCTTCAGACATGCATCCTTGTCTGAAGGACATGCCATAGGAGGTTTTTAAACACAGGCACTGTAAGTAGTATTCATATGCCCAGGTAAAGGTCGTGACAACAATAAGTAGGTTTCTTCCTGTGTGTGAGTTACAGTGATTGTTCTACAGCAAGACATGGAAACTCACGGTGATGTGTGGAGTTTTAGGTCGGTCATTGAAGCATGCTCGCATAGACGAAGTTGTTCGGCGATCGTACTTGCACATTGGGAAATTCAGATTCCAGTCCAGGTCTGACATCAAGCTTTTTACATCACCAGTAAACTGTACAGTTGGAGTATCATCGTATTCACGATTGTGAATACATTTCTCGTACTTCATGCAGCTGTAGCTCACAGCAGTACCTGTTTCTTCAAACATACATGGATGTCTGAAGGCCATTGCACAGTAGACCCATAAACACACACACTGGAAGTAGAAATAGCACTTTCTGATGGCTCACAATGCTTTCGTTGAATTCTAATAACATTTTCAACAAATCTTTTGTTAGCAGATAAGTTAGCAAGAAGAAAATCATGCAATAGCCAAGATTTCCATAGCTACGTGGATTATTTAGGTCTTATTTGCAGTCAACATTTCTATTGAATTGCATGTGTACAACAAGCTGTTATTTACGTTAGCTCCTGAAATGTTTGAAGAAAAAGGAAAATTAGCTGTGGCCACTGCAGGTTCCGTTCTAGTGATGAACACAATCATGGACTGCTCAGATCACAGACAGACACCACAGTGACATGAGCTGTTGGCAGCTAGGGAAAGCCCGCTCTGTTCTCTGTGCTGTACATGCTACCCTAAACCGCTTCCTTCAAAGTACCCTCTGTTCTCGTTTGTTGTCTCCCCTGCTTCTGGGAATGAGATACCTATAAATGGCGTTATACTCTCTAAAGTGAAGGTGAAGAAGCGGAGCAAGTCTGTCGCTCCTTACCAGGACCAGGGAAACATCTACACTAAGTGGTGAAAAGTATCCGGACTCCCCATAAAACATACGTTTTTCATATTAGGTGCATTGCGCTACCACCTACTGCCAGGTACTCCATATCAGTGACCTCAGTAGCCATTAGACATCGTGAGAGAGCAGAATGGGGCGCTTCGCGGAACTCATGGACTTCGAACATGGTCAGGTGATTGGGTGTCACTTGTGTCATACATGTGTACGCGAGATTTCCATACTCCTGCACATCCCTAGGTCACCTTCTCCGATGTGATAGTGAAGTGGGAACGTGACGGGACATGTACAGCACAGAAGCATACAGGCCGACCTCATCTGTTGACCGACAGAGACCATAGACAGTTGAAGAGGGTCTTAATGTGTGATAGGCAGACATCTATCCATATGATCACATAGGAATTCCAAACTGCATCACGATCCACTGCAAGTACTATGGCAGTTAGGCGGGAGGTGACAGAACTCGGATTTCACGGTCGTGTGGCTGCTAATAGGCCACACATCATACCAGTAGATGCAAACAATGTCTCGCTTGGTTTAAGGAGAGTAAACATTGTACGACTGAACCGTGGAAAAACGTTGTGTGGAGTGATGAATCACGGTACACAATGTTGCCATCCGATGGCAGGGAGTGGGTGTGGCGAATGCTTAGTGAACGTCATCTGCCAGTGTGTGTAGTGCCAACAGTAAACTTCAGAGGCGGTTATGATGAAGAGCAATTCATGGGTGGTGATTGCATCTTTCAACCCGAGCAAACACCTGTTCTGAATGCACGGCTTGGGGCGGAGTGGTTACACCTCAGTAACATCCCTGTAATGGACTGGCCTGCACAGAGTGCTGACCTCAATCCTACAGAACGTCTTGTGATGTTTTGGAACACCAACATCGTGCCAGGCCTTGCCGACTGACAAAGATACCTCTCCTCAGTGCACCACTCCATGAAGTATGGGCTGGCATTCCCCAAGAAACCTTCCAGCACCTGATTCAACGTATGCCTGCGAGAGTAGGAGCTGTCATCAAGGCTAATGGTCGGCCGACACCATATTGTATTCTAGCATTACCTATAGAGGGCGTCACAAACTTGTAATTCAATTTCAGCTAGGTGTTTGGATACTTTTGATCACATAGTGTATCCTAGAATGCTGCAGCACAGTTCAAGGTGTGCAGCAACGTATTTTAAATTCGCCATTCGTGATGTTTCCATTCTGTAAAACCTGAAATCTTCGTTGTAGTGGTCAGTCACATTAGTCGCTACACCCATATCAGTACAACAGTTTTTTGTGTTGTGTATCTCCCTTTTACTTTCTAGGTATATATGTGGGTTTCGCTGACAATTTCTGTAACAAAATTCATTAACTCTAAAAAACTATTCGAGGGGAATTAGTAAAAACTTTTTTGAAGTTTACTAATCTCTAAGGAATATGTTGTCATTCTCAATCGGAGCATATTTGGAACATCTCCCTTGAAGAAGATGATATAAAAACATAATTCTGAAACACCACATGACCACCTCACAAGAAAGGCGACTGGGTTTCACAACAGCTCTGCCGCTTCAGGCAGTTCCACATAATGCTCTGTCTTCCTTCATATTTCCTTCCCGCTTCTAGTCTGTTCTTTCCCATGACATTGCCATACTTCAGTGCACTCCCTTGTGCAACACACAAAGGAAGGCGCCTTTTTGTGTGAAAACTCCATACTAGGCTCTTAGAGGAGGGTCTGTCAAATGTCTACTGACCAGTCTTTGCTTAATTTTCCCTGTGCTTTTTGTAAATATTAGTCCTGCAGTGTTTTCTTCTGGTAGAACTTAGTGTTTTCCTTTTCTGACCTGTTCCAGTTATTGGTCCATCCCCAACCACGTCAAAATGAAAGACATCTTTAGATACATCTATTCTTTCTTATGAACATATCACATTATAAATACTCACTACAATGCTAGTGACTAGTAATTATCATAAATTACTTTTATTTTTAGATATATCTGAATATTTATGCACCACTTACTGAGCTGCTCCAAAAACTGGAATTCATATCATTCACATAATAATCCTTACACTCAATGATTCATTTCTCATTTATTTTTATTGTTACAGAAGTGTATTCCATAATTTTAAACGAAAATCAATGTTTGAATGAAAATGCTTATCGCCACAGCCATGTTTTCAAGATGCCTATTATTTACACATTAACTTTAAATATGTAATTCTATCTCAATTATTTAGAAGTAAAGTTGGGAAATCCATTTCTTAACTTAAATAGCGTGCATGTCACAAGACCCAACCAGTATCTTCTTCATTGCCTCAAGCTATGTACACTATTGCATTATAGCTATTCATCTGCTTACCATGACAACCAGTTCACACACAAGTATCCATCCACGTTACGTGCATATACATGAAGCCTCTATTCTTATGTCAATGGTAAATTCATCGCCCAGTTTCGTCGTGAGAAATCACAAACGTTAACCAACACACACACACACACACAACTACAACTGCCAAAAGTAGAAATTGCCACATCTTCAGTAACATAGTTCTCATTTGATACACGTATCTCCAACCAGGTTACTGCCATTGAACACCACTGCTACATGTAGCATTGTTTGCAGAGCTCTGGAAATACTTGTATTTTTCCATGACAGCACTTGCTCCATAAGCACTACTTGTAAACTGCACGTCGTCCAAACACCAGCCACAACTTTTTCACTGGTTATCACACTACATACAAATTTCCATCAACTGGCATATGTAGCATAGTTCCTTTGTCTGTGCATTGCACTTATGTTTAAATTATTATGCACTAATATAAAACACACACACACACACACACACACTCACACACACTCAAACACTTCAGTTACTACCTTGCAGTCTCCAGATATTTGCCTGCATCTTCTTCTAACTTGAGGAAGGCACAATGGACTTTCTCTACTTTCTATGTGAAACCATGATTTCATGAATTTTTACTGAGATATATTTGGTGCATTGCCTTATGTAACCTATTTCTCATGGTTTTCAATCATATTGAATCATTCTTGTATCCATGACATATACTAATACAGTCTGATAAATATCTTTACACTGAACCTAGTAACAAAACCAAATTCTTGATTTCAGTGAGAGACAACCTGTAATCAGCCCTTTATATATATATATATATATATATATATATATATATATATATATATATATATATATATATATATATACTTACTTATCGCGAATGGACCCAGAAGGATCACGCAAAGCTTTCTGACGTCGTTTCTTCCATACTTCTTTCATTCGTTCTCCATGTTTTCTTTTTCTTTCTTCTGTCCATTTTGTTCCTGGTCTCTTTAGTGCTTCCTTCTCCAACAACACATTCCACTTTTCCACCTTATTTCTAAAAGTTTTTCTATCTTTGACATCTTTAAGTTCAATATTTGCTTTTTGTAAATCTAATTTTACTTGGCTAATCCATGGTGTTGTCGATTTGACTTTTTCTATGTAAGTGAGAATTCTGTTGGTGAGTCGTGTGGGGGGATGTCTAGTGACATGTCCATAAAATTTTAATCTTCGCCTTCTTATGTCTGCTGCCAGGTTTGATATAGTTTCTGTGGTTCTTCTTGATTGTATCCGGTATCCTTCTTCTGTTAATTTTGGACCTAAAATCTTTCTCATAATTTTGCGTTCTTCTTTTAGTATTTTTTCTAAATCACATTTTGTGTGGAGTGTGAGCGTTTCACTAGCATATAGTGCTGCTGGCTTAATTACTGCGCAGTAGTGTCTGATTTTTGTGTTCGAGGAGATGCATTTTTTATTGTATATTTCATGTGTCATACCATATGCTCTCTTCATTTTCTGTTGTCTGATCTTCTGTGCAACTTTCTCTCCTCCGGTTGGCTCCAAAATTTCACCTAGGTATTTAAAATGTTTTACTCAATTTATTTTTCCATATTTTGTGTTCAAACTGTGTATATGGAATTTCGTACAGAAAAATTCTGTCTTTTGAAACGAAATTTGTAAACCTACTTTATCCGCGCATTCCTTAAGGATCTCTATTTGTTTGGTGGCGATTTCTTCATCATCTGCAAGTATGGCCAAGTCGTCCGCAAATGCTAAACAAGATATCTCCACGTTGTCTTTGGTTCTACCAAGATGGATTGGTTTCCAGTAGGATTGATTTTTTAATTCTTTTTCCCATTCCTTAATGACTTTATCCAGGACTATATTAAACAAAAGTGGAGATAGCCCGTCACCTTGACGTACTCCAGTTTTTATGAGAAAAGGTTCAGAGATTTCTCCCCTGAATTTAACTTTAGATACAGTGTCTGTCAGTGATTCTTTGATAAGCCTTAGTGTTTTGGAGTCAATTCCAAGTTCCTCTAAAATGTTAAACAAAGATTGCCGGTCAATTGAGTCATAGGCTTTCTTAAAATCTACAAATGTACAAATTATGGGGGCATTTCTAATTGCTTTGTGTTTTAATATTGTCTTTAAATTAAATATCTGTTCTATGCATGAGCGACCGGGGCGGAAGCCTGCTTGATAATCACCAATTTGGCATTCCAGCTGCTCTTGTGTTCTTTTCAGCAGGCGTGTTGAGAGAATTTTGTAGGTGACTTGTAAAAGTGAGATTCCCCTGTAGTTATTGACATTTGTTCTGTCTCCTTTTTTATGAAACGGGTGAATAAGGGCACACTTCCACTCCTCTGGTAATTTTTCTGTTTCCCATATTTTTGTTATTATTTTTGTGAGCTCTTGCAACATCTTTGGTCCTAGGTTTTTTAATAGCTCTGCAACAATGCCATCTTCGCCAGATGTTCTATTATTTTTTAAGTTATTAATGTGACATTTGATTTCTTCCTGTGTTGGTGGTAATGAATCCGGTTGAGCGTTGGCACAGATTTCTTTGGGAAACCTTAAACTAGGTTCTGGGCAATTTAGTAGGTTAGAAAAATATTGAGCCAATACTTGACAGTTTTCCTGGTTTGTTAGGGCTAATTTACCATCTGGTTTTCTGAAACATAAATTTTGAGGGATATATCCTCGTATTTTATCTACGAAAGTTCTGTAGAAGTCTCTTGTATTATAGTTTTGGAAATTTTCTTCTATGGCATCCAGTTGTGCCTTTGTGTACTTCCTTTTTGCTTGCCTAATAGATTTTGAAACCTGTTTTCTAACCTCGTTAAATAAATGTAGACTTTCTTGTGATTTTTTACTGTTATATTCTTGAAATGCCTTTTTTCTCCTTTCCAATGCATTTTCACAGTCTGAATCCCACCAAGGGTGTTTGAATATCTTTTTCAAGGGAATAGTTTCCTTAGCTATTCGCGTGATTTTAGAATGAAATTCTTCCCATGTGTTTGCCTTTTCCTTCTCCCATTCTTCTTTTACTTTAGATTCTTTAATCTTCTTGGTGTCATATTTCTGTATTTCTGTTTTCTTCTGATGACTTCTTCGTGCTGTAAACTTGATTTTAATTCTAGTTAGGTAATGGTCTGAATCAATGTTTGCTCCTCTGCGTACTTGGACGTCGTAAATTTCTTTTTGTACTGGGTATGAAATCGCCACATGATATATTTGAAACTCGCCAATTTGTTGTATAGGAGATCTCCATGTCTTTTGTTTTCTTGGACATTTTCTTAGAGATGTTGACATTATCTTCAGGTTATTCTGCTTACATAGTTCGACGAGCCTTGTACCATTTTTATTGGTAAATTTATGTGCAGGATATTTGCCTACGGTTTTTTGGTGGATTTTCTCTCTCTCTCTCTCTCTCTCTCTCTCTCTCTCTATATATATATATATATATATATATATATATATATATATATATATATATATACATATATATATATATATATACATATGTGTGTATATATATATATATATATATATATATATATAATAATTGTGTCTGCTTATTTTGCTGATCATACTCATAGACTTTTTCAGCCTCCCAGTCAGGTACTATTCAACGTTCACCTGTTTCGTGTGAGTGCACATTGGCCAGTGTGAATCAAATAAATCTATTGGCCGAAGCTTCAATTCTGTAATAAAGGTTTTAATGGAAGTTAAATTTTTACTGCGGTAGCTTCGTAATATGACAAATACTGTGCTCCATTTTTCTCTGAATTTCCTTCCCCAGTCATTTCAGAAGTATCTGTCATCATATTTACTGTATGTTCCCCCTACTGCCCAGTCTGTAGCATATGACCTACAAACACCATCTGATGGACATAGTAGCAAATTAAGTAAATTTTAACGTTTTGCCAATCTAATTTCTGAGTGATTGTAATTTGGTATGTTAAACTGCTAGTATGAGGAACTCATGAGAGGCAGTGTGTAACCTGATTGTCTCACTAGGTAAGTCATTTATCTTAGTGGATTAGTCGATCCACTGTCGCCTTTGTCTGTATTGGTCCCATTATCTGTGGATGGACAGCTGCCCAGTGGTCTCTGTGTTAATACATGTATCGGAGCAGTCTACCTCTGCACTGTGGGGCAGCCACTGGACACAGCAGGACCAACCCCCAATATACAGCCACACAGTGAGCATAGCGACTGTGGCCGGACCCTCATCACAACCGTGCAGACCACAGGTCCCCACTCAGGCCCCGTCTGTGGCATGTCGTGAGTTCTGTCACTACGTAAGCATATATTTAAACAAATTAGAGGAGGGTGGCGTTAGCGAAGTGTTATGGCGAAAAAATGGAATTTTAGTTTCTAAAAAGCAGAGATGGCAATGGTTAACAGTAAACTTATTGTTTTAAGCGATGTCAACATCTTTCTTTGTATTATGTTGATTCACTGTGGTAGTATGGGGATTGTTTCCTAAGCTAAAATTCTTTTCCAAAGTTTCTGTATATATTAATGTAGTGGATGGCGTTTCTAGTTTCATTGTTGGTTATATATCTCCCAAATTAATCTTGATGGGAATGGATGTGGAAGTAGGTTGCTGGTGCATTGCTATATGAGATGAACATAAATTTATGGACTTTACCAGCTGCAAAAGTGAAAGGTAGAGTCTGCAGAAAGTGAAGCATGTAAGACTGGAAAGATAACCTCCACGTAAGACTATGAACATCACTTCATGTGGAATTTATGTTTAAATATACATTACATCAACAAGAACTGAAGTTTCTGGAACGGCTAACGAAACTAAATGATACTTCACAGGTTGAGACAGTATGTGACATTATGTCAGTCATTGAATAATCCAATCAAATTTACACAGAACTTAGTGGCATGAACCGATTTATAATTTGGCATTGCAACCACACTTACCTGGACACATGCGTTGGTCCTGTTGGGAAGAACATCCTAAAGTCATTATATCCTCTCTTGAGGCAAAGTGGCTCATAACCATTGCAATTTGTCCTTGATATCACGGTTACTACGACTGCAATGGATTGACACCCGACATGATCCAACTTGTTAGATGTGGATGTCTTTCGGGACATGGGGGTATTTCAACGTCATGCAGACAATTCATGGAGATACATCCTATGTGTGAGTGAGCATTTTCATGTTGATTATTGATGTCACAACACTGTTGCAAGAGAGGCAGCAAATAGGGACACGGGATGTCAGTGGCGTACCATTGTGCTGACAGTGTCTTCAGTCAGTATGATTCTTGAGCTGAGGTCATACCCAGTGGTTCCACACACCATGACACCAGAAGTAACACTGCTGCACTACGACTGCAATGGATTGACACCCGACATGATCCAACTTGTTAGATGTGGATGTCTTTCGGGACATGGGGGTATTTCAACGTCATGCAGACAATTCATGGAGATACATCCTATGTGTGGGTGAGCATTTTCATGTTGATTATTGATGTCACAACACTGTTGCAAGAGAGGCAGCAAATAGGGACACGGGATGTCAGTGGCGTACCATTGTGCTGACAGTGTCTTCAGTCAGTATGATTCTTGAGCTGAGGTCATACCCAGTGGTTCCACACACCATGACACCAGAAGTAACACTGCTGCACTTCTCCAGAATACAGGAAGAATGCGACCTCTACCAAGGTCGCCGCCATAATGCCTGACGATACAAAATGTGATTCATTGCTGTAATGCCAGTAGTCTATGCGTTATATTCACAGCACCACCCAAGTAGTAGCCTTTTCTGTGTTGGTAGTAATGACAGCTACACGTGGCTCAATAATTCCATAGTCCATCTGCTAGTAGTCTCTGACACCAATGCAGGGACGAGGAAGACATGCTCATGGCCTTAGGGACTGTGAGCAAAACAATACATTACAGCGATTGGCTGGTCCAGCAACAAAAGTGTTATGTGAGGTGACCACGAGTGTATCTAAGAAGATTAGAAAAATGAGTGAAATGTAAGTGATACACTTTGATCGGTTGCAATGCTGTCTCGAGGCAGTAAAATATTGCCGGACATGATAGTGTGGCCAATCTGGCTCCAAACCTAGAGAGACCTTAGATACTTCTGTTAGTACAGGGTGGAGCAAATCAAAGTGGCCTGGGAGGTTGGATACGATTGCACGTGAATATATGCATGTAGCCACACCCTGTGACATGCACGACATGTGATCCACCACGTGATCCACATCAGTTCAGATTGTAGTGCGGGCTGTGCCAGTGTGAGTGGAGCAGAGCAAAGGGGGCGATGGTACTCTCAGTGGAGCAGCAGGCGTTCGTTGTGAAAAGTTATGAGAGAACGAAGTCATGGAAACGGTGTGGTCAGTTGTTTTCTGCAAAATTTAATGGTGTTAAAGTGTGAGCAACGAGTCCCATGCAACGCTTAATCCGAAAGTGATGTCAAACAGGATCTGTTTTGAACCAGGAAAAAAAGATGCCTAAACTCCCCTGCACACCACAAAACATGGCTACAGTGCGCCAGAAAATGTTTCAGAGACCTACCAAATCAATCCAACACCTGTCACAAGAGACCATGATATCACACTGATAATGCAGACCTGCATATCCAGGGTGGTCCATTGACTGACTGGGCCAAATATCCCACGAAATAAGCGTCAAATGAAAAAACTTGTCTAGCTTGAAGGGGGAAACCAGATGGCGCTATGGTTGGTCTGCTAGTTGGCTCTGCCATAGGTCAAACGGATATCAACTGCGTTTTTTAAAAATAGGAACGCCCATTTTTTATTACATATTCGTGTAGTACGTAAAGCAATATGAACGTTTTAGTTAGGCCCCTTTTTTCACTTTGTGATAGATAGCGCTGTAATGGTCACAGACATATGGCTCACAATTTTAGACGAACAGTTCGCAACAGGTAGTATTTTAAATTAAATTACGGAACGTAAGTACGTTTAAACATTTTATTGCGGTTGCTCCAATGCGATACATGTACCTTTGTGAACTTATCATTTCTGAAAACGTATGCTGTTACAGCATGATTACCTGTAAATACCACATTAATGCAATAAATGCTCAAAATGATGTCCGACAATCTCAATGCATTTGACAATATGTGTAACGACATTCCTCTCAACAGCGAGTAGTTCGCCTTCCATAATGTTTGCACATGCCTTGACAATGCGCTGACGCATGTTGTCAGGCGTTCTCGGTGGATCACGATGGCAAATATCCATCAACTTTCCCCACAAAGAAATCCGGGGACGTCAGATCCGGTGAACGTGCGGGCCAGTGAAAATCTTATATTTTAGACATACCATATTATAATGTTCAAAATAAGAAAGAAATAAGAGAAAAATAAGATTGACATATTTGAGGTACCTAGTAGTTTCCTGAGAGCATGGCAGAGGATGTCCTGAGGTGGTATTGTGTACCAAAACCAGTAACGAGTAGGCTAAATGAAAACTGCTACTAAGGACTAAAGCATAAACACTCATCAGCCAGAACATTATAATCACCTATGTAATACCTGATATGTCCACCTTTGCAATGGATAGCAGCAGTGACCCATTATGGTCTGGAAAGGAATTGGCACCACACTGCCCACACAAGGCACCTAATTCCCAATAATTCCTCACCGGAGGAATGAGCTCTTATGCCACATCGAGGCACATCCCAGATGTGTTCGATCGCATTCCCATCTGGTGAGTTGTGGGACCAGCACATTAATTGAAACTCGCCACTCTGTTCCTCGAAATACTCCATCACTTCCATTCCTTGTGATATGGTGCATTACCTGGTTGAAAAACGCCACTGTCATCGTGAAACATAATCCTTATGAACAGGAGTATGTGGTCTGAAACAAGCGTATATTACTTGTTGGCCATCATGGTACCTCGAACAATCTGTACTGGACCTATGAATGTCAAAGTGAATTTCCCTAGAGCACAATGGAACCAGCGCCAGTTTGTCTCTGTCCCACAGCATAGGTGTCCAGGAGCTGCTAATGGTCAAGTGCCCATTTCAGTCGTAGTTGTTGATGTCATGGTGTTAACATTGGCAAATGTATGGGTTGTCAGCTGCAGGGTCACACTGTTAGGAGTCTTGAGGGCACTGTGTGTTCAGACACACTTGTAGCCTGCACCATCTGTCGCGTTCTACCAGTCTGCCTGGCCCCAACCCCATGACGTCTGGACATAGTTTCACCTTGGTTTCGCCACATGTCGAAGGCACTCATCATAGCGCTCCTCGAACACTCAACAAGTCGTGCATTCCGAAATGCTCGTGATGAGGGTTCAGGTCATCATAAAATTCCCTCCTTCAAAGTGAGACATATAGCATACCTTCCCCATCCACAGATGGACAGCACATTTGCTGATCCTACATCGACTGTGCATGCGTCTGACTAGCAGTCATTCCTCGTGAAGTGACGCTGCTATTGCCAGTACACGTTTAATCGATGATAGACAGGTGATCATAATGTTCTGGCTAATGAGTCGGTTATTTATAAATTGCAATGATCGCTGTTCCACCTGAGAGGGTATTGAGAAAATGCTCAAGAGTCGAGCAGCTTCCAAATTATGTCAGCTGCAGATAACACATGCGTAGAAAGTGTCTCTGTGTCCTTCACAAGTATCACACAACATCTGACACTGTTCACGGGCATTATAAAAACGTGCTGTGGTGTCCAGTCTACCATTCATGGAGATTTGAAACCTTGATCAGTTACACTGCAGCTGGTGGTGTGTTTGTGTAAGAAGCCAGAATGACATCTCACCGCTTTTTCGGTATGCTTCAATTTATCTGTCACACATCGAATTATGTATTCTGAAACAGTAACTTGTAACAGTACACTTGTTTCAAACGGTGTCTTCACTCTTCTTTGGATTCACAGACTGAATAGCGTTCGGTTTTGAATTTGAATGTAACACCTTTTATTTCACAGATAAGAGAGACATCACAAACTACCGACCTGTTTCACTACTTCTATCATTTACCTAAATTTTTGAGAAGGTGATGTATTGTAGAAGATTATATCACCTTGGCAACAATAATACTGTCATCAAATCACAGTTTGCCTTTCAGAAGGGGCGCTCTACTGAGAATGCCATGTTAACACACCAGATAGTACAAGTATTAAATAACAAAAAAGCACAGGTGGGTATTTTCTGTGACCTATCCAAGGCATTTGACGGTGTAAATCATAATATACTGCTAGATAAATTTTGTATGGTCGATGGTGTAGTCAACCAATGGATCTTATCATATCTAACCAAAAGGTTGCAAAAAGCTGTATTTAGTAGTAACTCAACCAACAGAATCCAGGTACATAATTCTGACTGGGTGGAAATCACATATGGGGTTCCCCAAGGCTCTATCTTAGGTCCACTACTGTTTCTCATATATGTTAATGATCTACCATCTAATGTACAGCAAGCAGAATTAGTTCTTTTTGCAGATGGCAACAGTATTGTTATCACTCTCAGTATTAATACAGAACTGGAAGAAATGGTAAACAAAGTTCTCAAAAGTATCATTGTTTGGTTTTCTGTAAATTGTTTCACCCTGAATTTCACAAAGACACATTGTATACAGTTCTGCAGCTCTGGGGGGTACTGCATCAGTGATAAGTGTAACACATGATGGTGAAGTAATACATAGCGTGGAAATTTTTAAAATTCTTAGGTGTCCATCTTGATGGCAATTTTAATTGGAAAAATATAAATTAGGGAACGCCTAAAAAGCTTAGTTTAACTACATATGCACTTAGAATCATAGCAAATTTAGAAAAGAGATAAATCAGTAAGTTGACATATTTTGCTTCTTTTCATTCAGCAATGCCATATAGAATAATGTTCTGGGGTAATTCATCTTTAAGAAAGAAGCTCTTCATTTCCCAAAAACGAGTTGTAACAATAATATGTGGCGCTCACACGCGATCGTCTTGTAGCCATCTGATTAAGGAGTTGGGCCTACTGACTACCGCTTCATACTACATTTATTCCCTCATGAAGCTTGTTGTAAACAATCTACTACAGTTGAAAAGGAACCATGAGGTACATGATTACAATAACAGAAGAAAAAATTACATTCATTACTGAACATTAATGTTTTCTTTAGGTTGCCATTAAGGTTTGAACAAAAAATTTTGACAACTTACCCTGTGATATAGAATGTCTAACAGACAGTATGGATAAATTTGGAAATAAGTTGAAAAAGTTTCTTCTTGAGAACTCCTTCTACTCTGTAGAAGACTTTCTATGTTTGTAATGTGTAAAAGGTAATGGGTGGGAATCGATAACTCAATCTGTATTTCTTGTTACCATTTTGGTGATGTTTAGAGTACAAATAGACGTATAAATTAACCGGCAATTTGAATCTAAAATGACTCATTCCACGGCATGACAATCTATCGTGCAATTTGATGCATGGAACATGAAAGTAAGTAACAAGCGTTTCTTTCTATTGACCATGAGTGGGCAAAATTCACTTAAACATCTGAAAATTCGGTAACTGTCTTCTATCGTACCTCATTCGTTTCATATTATGCAACATTTATCAACGACATTGTACCTTGTAGACATACTGTATTTGGTTATTTTGTCACCTCCTTGTGAGGCATTAAAATACCAATATACATAAAAAAACTCGCAGTGTAGCTATCACACGGTAATGGCGTACGAGCACTCTGTCTAAGACTCGAGGAAGTCTAACGACTTGATGGAACAGTAAGTGATAAGAATCAATCCCTACATGTTATATGTTTACTTCTAGTACTCATAGATCAACTTTTTCATTATACCAAAAATACCTTACGCCTCAGTTGCCTTTGATGGCGAGTAGCGAGCGGCGAGACGGAAATGACGTCCCTTGTGACAGTAGTCTGCTTGGCAAAGGAGCAGTTCTGCGCTGTCGAGTTTCTCTCGCTGTACACAGACACGCAGGTCGACCCCAGTTTTCGGCGCATCATCCGCCTCACCCAGTGGTGACCCCCGATGCAGCCGCCGGGCTGTCTGCCGTTCACCCAGGGGGCGACGCGACGCCTGGGGCGGCTGGCGACTTAGGCTGTCGTCATCCTGGCCCCAGGGCAGAACAGGCGCCATTCACCGTGTCATCTCACGTCACGCGAGCGTTGCCTTCCTTGTGTCGTCTTGGGTCACCAATAATGTTCGGAAGCGACATCCCACAGACTAACAACCTTGCACAACATCATATCACTGACATAATTCATCTCCTTCTTGATTTATATCCCATTTCTTCGTGTTCTGGGATTATTTTCGCATCATTCTGACAGACAACAGCGACGAAAGAACCCAAAGAGATTTTTAGATACCTGTCTCCAATTTCTTCCCCCTATAGTCCGATTCCTTTCTCCTAAGCGGGTAGGAAGTCAAAATTTTTTTCAAAAAATCGACTTTTCGAAAATATGTCTGTTTTGTAGAGTACATCTTTCTGAATAGTTTTATGTATAAAACAAATATATTTCAGTGATTATAAGGCACGCTATTTGGTCCTACGTGTACCAAGATGAAGTGCTACACCCCTTACCACAGACGTCTGCTGTCATACATACGTGTATTTCACTGTGTAGAACTCGAATGTTTATATTTGCGCCAGAGATGGACATACGTGTAACAAAGGACTATTGACATAGAAGAAATGTCTTGATGGCGGCACCCAAACACCAATGAAAGCTTTAATGAATGTGCATGGAAAAGATTGCCAAAAACCAATTTTTGTGTGGAAGAGATGCACTTGCTGTTGGTGTTTATGATGCAAAGCCGGATATGTATTTTAGAGGAAATGGGAATCAAGGGCAAAGCGAACTGCATCAAACCTTTATATGCAATAAACAGAGAGCGTGTAGTGAAAGCACGTAAATCATTTTTAGAAGTGGAGGAATGTGGAAAAGACGAAAACTGATTTACAAAATGGAAAAAACCTCTTTATGGTGCTGGACAGTTCTAAAAGATGCCAAATGCAGTCAGAAACTTTAATGGCCATTTCCTGCAAAACACAAATTTCTGTTCTCAGGTACATGTAACATCCAAAATAAATATCCCATTCCTTTTCCAACGTGGTATCCTTATTAAACACAAACTCCTTAATGCAAAACTCTAGAATTTTCCATCTCTATTAAAAACTGTGGTAAAGTTTGAGATAATTAACTATAAAATTAGAGTTTTTTTCTAAACATGAAGCTTAAAATGTAACAGGTCATCCATTTTCTTGTAAATTAAATTAAATCTAGAATTTCATACACCTTTATGTATGGATTGTATGCTGTGCAAAATTAATCGAAGAATCTCTCTTACTTATGAAGAAAAGTGTACCTATAGCAAAAAATGCAACCAATAGTAAATGAACAAATTATAAAGTTTCACATGTAAAAAAAATTTATTTCGTTATGTTTTTGATCTTTCACTGCTATGATTGTGAACCCAGGTCATACTGACAAAAATTCTATAAATTTATTTGTTAAAATATAGACAGTAGAATTTAGTATCTTGTGGTGCGTCTTCTGCTCCAAGTCGGCCCGTTTTACCTCCAACCCCCCTTAACACACGTGCTACAAACACCATCTCAACCGAGCGAGGTGGCGCAGTGGTTAGCACACTGGACTCGCATTCGGGAGGACGACGGTTCAATCCCGTCTCCAGCCATCCTGATTTAGGTTTTCCGTGATTTCCCTAAATCGTTTCAGGCAAATGCCGGGATGGTTCCCCTGAAAGGGCACGGCCGATTACCTTCCCCATCCTTCCCTAACCCGAGCTTGCGCTCCGTCTCTAATGACCTCGTTGTCGACGGGACGTTAAACAACACTAACCTAACCTAACACCATCTCATGACGGCAGTACCACAAGCGCATTGATGGGGAACTCTCTTTCAAATTTCTCTGTGATTATGCTGTTGTCTATTGAAACTATGTTGACCAATGGTTGTTGTAAGCACAATTGTTGAGCTTTCTACAAATCTTATATTTATACTTTATTTTGTACCAAATATTGTGTAATATGTTAGGCTACAGGTATGAGAAAATGAGGAGAAGTGAGATGTATGAATACCTGAATGCTGTCATTCGTCTTACGTGGGCCACTACTGTCGTTGGCAGTGTGTGTTCTATTATCTGTGTGTGGACAGTACCTCAGCCGTACAGTCTGTGGTAATCTGCCCACTGGACTCGATGTGAAAACCGTTTTTGAGGCAGTGTTCCTTCTGCGCAGCACGCCAAGCGCTGGAGAGAGCAGGACCGGCCCCTCCTCGCAGCCGCACAGTGGCCACAGCGACGATGGCCGGAGGCCAACCACAGCTGTGCCTCCCACCTCTCCCCAGACGACTCCCCAGCCTGATGACGTCGCCATCTCTCTCCTGCGGTGAGTTCAGCCACTGAACGTGTAGACTGACCACAATCACAACGCGACATGTTGGGCAGTTAGCCAAGTGATAAAGTCAAGAAATCGAATGTCGCTATTTTACGTTTTTGACGAAGCAGAAGTTGTAGTTCTCGTATAAAGTTTTTCCTTTCATTAATTGTGGCGTTCGACGAGGCAAGGATATAAGGGGATCTATACACCCTTCTACAGGTTTGTTGCATGACTCGTTTTCAGCTCCTAACACAGCTGACTTGTGTAAGATAACACTAAATATTTCCCCAAAAATAACGACTGTGCTGGTGTGTTGGAAGCAATTTCAGTTTTCAGCGAAAACTCTGTCTAGTAATCTCGCAGAAATCCCTAAGATATTCTGGTAATACATTAAGCACACTAGTGGAAAGAAGCAGTCGATAACCTTCACTGTGTCATAACGATGGTGAAGTCACTGGCGACAGTGCCACTAAAGCAGAGTTATCATACATAGTTTTCCGAAACACCTTGACCAAATAAGAAGAAATAAATATTCCTGAATTCCTATCAGGAATAACTTCAAAGTGAGATACATAGAAGCAGATATCCTCGGTGTAGCAAAGTAGCTTAAATCACTTAATAAAGGCAGGGCCTCCGATGCAGATTGTATATCTGTCAGGTTCCTATCAGAATATGCTGTCACAAAAGTTCCATATTTAGCAATTACCTACATGAGCTCGCTCACAGAAAGATCCGCACCTAATGACTGGAAAATTGTTCTTTTCACACCAATACCCAAAAAGGGAAATACGAGTAATCCGCTGAATTTCACCCGACAACCTAAGACAAATTATTGTTGTTGAATGAGAGACAAGACATGGAAATTGAAAAATATTTCTGCATAAAAAGACTAATATAAAAAGAGGAGAAAGCTGGCTAAAAAGCGACAGAGAAACATCAGCATGAGGAAATAAACTATTAAGAGCAGGAAATGAAACACATTAAGACAATACTCGATAATGGAGTGAAAAGTTTGTTGAGAGTGAGTTAAGAAAACCAGCCTGGAGAGCAGATCGTGTGTAACATGGTAGTAATGTGAATAACAATGTACGGGGCGAAGAGAGCCAAGGCTTCCTTTTTCCTTCGGCATCAGACGGCTGTGGTGGGAGAGGTCCTACACAAATATAGGCTTTGGAAGACTAAAGGCGAGAACAGCTTTAAACAAAAATAGTTTACAGTTATAAATACATGGATTTAAAAGAATCACAAAACCAAAAACTTGTTAATATAGAACAGTGAAACGTCGGGAATACATTTCCCGGGGTAACATATTTAACTGATTAACATTGCAGGATCGCAAGTTAATGTAAGTGCGAGATAAGCCACTGGAAACGTGAAATGCTGGTGCACTGCCAAAAGGTCGAATGCAGGCATGCAAACATGTATGGATTGTGTTGCTCAAGTATCAGATATCAGTATTTGAAATGGAGTTCGATGCGTGATGCAGCTGGTTGGTCAGTACAGGGACGGTTAATGCTGTTGGTGAATGATGCTGGAGTTACTGTATGATGATGTCCCATATCTGCTCGACTGGAAACAGACCTGATGATTGAAAATGCCAAGAGACTTGTCAATACTCTATAGAGCATGTTGGGTTACAAGAGCGGTAAGAGAGCGAGCGTTATCCTGTTGAAAAACTCCCCCTGGAATGCTGTTCGTTAATGGCAGCAGAATGGGTCGAATCACCAGATTGAAACAGACAAGGTGTGTGGGATAACCATGAGAATCTTCCTGCTGTCATACGAAATCGCACCACAGACCATAACTCCAGGTGTAGGTCCAGTGTGTTAACACACAGAAAGGCTGGTTGTAGGCCCCCAACTGGCCTAATGAAAACATGACCAATACCGGCAGCGAGGCTGGTGGTTTGGGATCAGTGAAACGCATGCTACAGAGCATCTGGTTCGGAGCTGTCTTTAAAGTAACCGATTTGTAATACTTCATTGTGTTACTTGGTGACACCTGCTGCTCAAACTGCTGCTGGAGATGTATTGCAATGCGCCAGAGTAATACGCAGAACACGATGGTATTACCTCTCAGTTGTTCCACGTGACCGTATGGAACCCAGACTTCTTGCAACCGAATATTCTTGTAATCACCGCTGCCAGCAGGCATGTATTGTGGCTACATTACTGTGAAATATTTCTGCATCACAGAAGGAACAACCAGCATCTCGTAGCCCCATTACAGACTTCGTTTAATCCCTATGAGATGTTGATAAATGCGTCTTTGTCCTCTCAAAGACATTTTTGCCCTATATCAACTCACTGCGTCCAGTCTCAAAATGTAACTACCGCTCGAGCCCGTTACAGCGTATAATTAAAGCAGGCTTCATTTGCTCCCTCACTGTGGTGCTACTAGCGACACTCTTAAGCGACGTGACTGCCGCGAAAAGTCATCATCATTCAGATGTAGAAACACGCCAACCAACTTTCGTTTATGTCGCACTCCTTCTTCTTGGTGCAGCAAACCTTCATTGTATGTACTATTTCGAAAGTAAAAGACGTTGTTAACAATGATACTAAAATCTCAAAAAGTTCTTGAACGACTTACTTCACATTTTTATACGATACTCTAATAAACGTTGGGACAGTGTTTGCTTTTATATACCAATGGCTTAGGAGTGCGTCATTGACTAATGATCAAAATTTTTTGTGTCCCAGTTTTCAACACAGGCACTGCTTCACCTCTGAACAAAAACTAACAGCAGTGTCAGCAGAAGACGTCCAGCATAAGAAGTCGCCATTTTCCTGACAAAGGCTTTGTCAAATATGGTGGAGGAACGATAGAGCTTCAGGGCATTCCCTTTCCCTTGGGGTGGGTAACTGCCTTTAAAAGGGAGAAGAGTCAGTAAAGATCAACGACGCGAGGATGCAGAAGGCAATGGAATGGAATAAATTAAACCCACATAACGTGTATCCGTAGGACATACGTCATTAACAGGGAAACTGTCTTGAAGCAATCTGCATTGAGAAAAGATTCCGTACTAGTTACCCTTTTGGATCTCTGGGAGTGGACTACCAAGGTCGAAGTGACCATGAAAACGAGACGGAATAATTAACAAAGGGATAACCTTCTACGACTTGGAGCTTTGAATTCAGAAGTTTGGTCGTAATTGGAGAGCTAGGGAGTCCGTATTTAGGTGCAAAGGCCCCAGTCTAGATACGGTGGGGGTCATTGATGTGTAACAGAAGAAGGCTACGGATTTGTCATAAGACACATTGGGTAATATCAACAGCAACAGAAAATTGTGTAACGGGAGTAGGAATCGTTATGTATAAGAAGTAGGAGAGAGAGAGTGGGCTACTGTGAATAGCTCTATGCCAGAGTTTTTCTCACCAGATTCGAAATCAAACCAACGCCACAACGATAGTTCAGGTACACATGGCAACAACACAAGCAAAAGGAGAAAAGAGAGGAAGTATGGAATTGAAATGCAGTTGCAGGGGAAAGAAAAGAAGAAAGGGTCATGGGGTATACAGGCTTGGCATAGGGATGAGACAGGTGAAAGTCTAATTGATTTCTGCAATCAAATTGAGATGGTAATAACGAATACTCTGTTCAGCAATCATGTGAGGAAAAAAGAAACTTGGAAATGACCCAGAGACACTGGAAGATTCCAGCTGGATTACATCATAGTCAGACAGAGATTCCGAAATCAGATATTGGAATGTAAGGCGTTCCCAGATGTAAACATAGATTTAATAATTATGAAGAGCAGAGTGAGGTATAAGAGAGCCGACCAGAAGAATCAGTGTAGAAGGATGTAGCATACTGCAGTACTGAGAAATGAAACTTAAAGTTTACCAACGATGTGGATATTGCGATAAGGAATATCACAGTGGGCTGTTCAGTTGAAGAGGAGAGGACATCTCTAGAAAGTAAAATCACAGACGGTGGACAGACGAACACAGATAAAGGGAAGCTAACTTCGAAGAAATATTCAGTAAGAAAATAAAATACAACTGATCGATGAAAGAAGAAAGTATAAAAATATTCAGAGAAAGACAGGAAGACAGCTACATTCACTAAGGTGGCAACAGTCGTGGGATACCTCCTAATATCATGTCAGACCTTGTAACGGAACATATTAAAGGCTTTACTTTAATGAAGTATGCGATCCCTTCCAAATTCAACCAGTTTAACGAGTATTTATGATTATAGAAAAGTTATTGTGTATGTTAACTATGATTGCACAACATGTCTCCATAAACAGTCAACCCATTAAATTATACTGAATAACTGACCCACACAAAAGTTTATATCACTTGATCACTGATACAGCAAATGTCATCATGAAAAACACTAAGTTTATCTTAAATAATTAATATGAAGTACGAAAAATAGTGGCCAACTTAAGTATTTTGGATCTCCTTAAATAAAAATCACCCAGTGAAACCTATTTGTTCACTAGGAGCGTTTTCACTCAGTATTCACGTAATCAATCCTATTTTAGACGAAAACCAATGTAATTCTTAATAATTCATGTTACTTACTTATTTATGCAAATTAGAGAAGTCAGTTGACAAACTTCTAAAAAACGGCCTTTTTGTAACAAAGAATTATTCTGTCAAGCCAACAAATCTGTCTGTCATTTTAATAACATGTTAAATTATGTCACTCGATGCAAATTAATAACTTTTCTGCACAAATTATGATAACAGATGTACATGTGACTTATAAACTACATCTCTTTTTAGTAGTTCTTTGACAATGTTATAAATACAAGCAGCAAGAAGGGTCGAAGAACAGTCGGAGGCAGTCAGGGGGGCAGTCGGAATGTCACTTTGGTGAAGTGTGTTTCTGTGTTATTGTTTGGCAAAACAAGGCAAAGAACATGTAAAGGAAGTACTACTTTGTGTTGTGTTATAGTCTTTGGTGGACAGTGGAATTAATATGGCCACTAAAGTAATAAATATTTGATGTTTACATACGTGTTGGTTTCGCTCGTTCTTTATCATCAAAAGCACATGAAAAACATGGGACCTCATGTTTTTTAACCATAGACAACTAGATTTAGAGCCAGCATCAGCATCGAGACACAGCAGCGATCCAGCAAGCAGCAGCGATTACTACAATACAATACATTGTAATGGCGCCAACCTAACATCAAGTGCTAACAAGCTCCGTAAATTGGAGTGAAATAGTGCGTTTACAGCAATTAGCGATATCAACGACGACCAGGTGGACCATTGCAAAAGTGGGGGCTCGTCCGGGATCTTTAAGTGCATCGATGATAATAGTGCAGCAATAAATTTCGTAAGTGCTTAGCACTCCAAAAAAGTTTATTTGTGCAGTGTGGCAACAGTGAAAATATGTCAAAAATAAATAAATAAATAAAGTGTGTTTGTGCGACTACGAAGAACTATCATCACACCGCTCGGGAGATTAACGTCTGGATTATGTCAATGGAGTTCATCAATCAAGACTTCAGCTTCGATAAAAAAGAATATAAGTGAAGAAAGCCAACAAGAACACCGACCACGACATCATAGCATAGACATAAAGCAAGGTATTTTGTTGTTGTTGTCATTTAAAATAATTAATTGTTAACATGTCTCTACCTGAGAGGGGTGAGATCGTAGGAAATGTAAAAATTGAACCAGGGGGTGGTGAACAATTAAACTTAACAGAGTGGCTAGCAGAGTTTGCAACTCAAATAAGCTCGCAACTCAAACAATCAAGTGAAGAAAGCACAGATAGACTGGATAAGTTACGTTTGGATTTTAAACAATCAAATGAACAAGTAAGTTTGAAACTTAAAGAAAACACAGATAGACTGGATAAGTTAAGTTTGGATTTTGATCTATTAAGTACTCATCTCAATGAGAAGTGTGAGGAAATTAAAACTACCCTCAGTAAGAACACTAGCGAACAGTTGATACACTTCAGAAAAGAATTTCAAGTTAAAGTTGAAAATTTAAATGAAAACATACAAGCGAACACAGACAGCATTGCTGTCATCTACAACAGAGTAGATACTGAAGTTGAAAGATTAGATCAGAGAATAGACAAAACATCAGAAAACCTTAAACAGGAATACAACCTGTACACCACTAATGTAGATACAAAAGTAGAAAATATACACACTAAATATTCACAATTGGAAGATGCATTGATGTCCAAACAAACGATTTACAATCAAAATACAATGTATGGGCACATCCAAGTGAAATGCTTTCCTGGTGAAAATTTGCACCCTATTGACTTTATTCACCAATGTAAGGATATGTTTGTTGTAGGAATGTCAGATAACCTAAAAATTAAGTTAGTAAAACGGTTTCTAGAAGGGGAGGCCCTATCCAGGGCAAATGAGAATAATGATTCTTGGAATACTTTTGAAGAGTTTGAAGCTAAATTTATTTGCAAATTTTGGTCACAATCCATACAAGCCAGATTAAAGTCAGAATTTCTAAATGGACCAGTGTATAGAGGGAAAGTAGGGGGAATGCAAAAATTTTGCAGAGATCAACTGAAAAAACTTGCTCATTTAAATAACTCTTTTGATATTATGACACAAATTGATGTTTTAAAAAGAAGATTACCAGAGAGACTGCAGTGGGAATTGGTCCATGGACCAGACGATTCAATGGAAGAGTTCCTGAAATTTGTAGATAGATTAGATAGGGCCTTGGAAAGAGAAAGTAACCAAAGTTTTGGCTCTGGCAACAACCAGTATGGGGGGTGGAACAGGAATGTAAATAGAGATTATTATTGGAGGAGAGACTTTGAAAATTCTGGAAATAATGCTCCAAATAGGGGAGATAGGAGATATGAAAATGATTTCAGAAACAATACGCAGGAGGGAGGATGGAGGAGAGATAACAGGAATGATAGAAATAGGTATTGGGGAAGAGAACAAGATAGAAGGGGGTTTGTTGAAACTAGTGAACAAAACGACAGCTACAAACGGACAGACCGAGGAAACCAGCCGGGAAACGGTGGACAGTCCCACTAGATGTCCGTAGTTTTGGGGCTAGACAATATTATGACAGGACAACACATAACCGATACTGGAAAAGGAGATGATACAATGTAAAGAGTAAATACCATGAAAATACTGAAGTTGTTAGAATGAATAAATTAGAATTTAATAAAAGGTTTTGGGATACTATGAGTAAAAGTGATACAGTTAATAAAAACTGTGTTCAAGCACAGGTAGTTAGTGAAAGTGCAGAAGTTGAAGGTATTGCAGAGTTCCATAGTTGGGCTGAAAAGGATACTGGTGTGAATAACAAGTCAGACACACCACAAGTAGAATCTATTTTGGGGGGTTTATTTGATAAGAAGGGGGATGACGATGTGTTTAATGGAGCCAAAGACTCAATTGCTGAGATACAGATACATAGGGGGGAAACTGAAGATGGGGTTGTTGTTGAGGAGGAGGAAGAAGTAATAGAGGGACATTTAAATAATGATCCTAAATCAAGCGATGTTATTGATGAGAGTGTGGAGGAAGAAATAAAAGTATTTGTAGAATTGAAAAGTGATGTGGTAAAGGTAAGTGATATGACAAACATGGGTAATAATGAGGTTAATTTAAGTGAAATGCAGACTAGGGAATGTGTATCTGAGGACAAGCTATTGCCTATTGGGAACTATGAAACGCTAATCTATGAGAATGGTAATAATAATAATATTAAAGAAAATATAAAGGGATTGAATGTAAATGTGTGTTTTCAAGAAAAAGGGGAAAAGGTTTTAGAAGTTTTGTGGAACAACTATGGGAACTGTATATACAAAGATGCCTTTTGGAAAGAATTAGCAAAGGTAAGTGCAACCTTGTATCCTATATGGTGGATAAGAATCCGTAGTGGACTTTATAAAAAATGGGGTGAAAACAATAATTTGTTGAGTGGCAACACAGTGTTAAGAGGAACAGATAAAAACAAAGGTTTATATTTAAATGTCAATGCTTTGCAAACAGAGAGGGATGTGGCTAAGCGTAGGAAAAAGACATTAGACTTAGGAACTAAAGAAATTGAAAATGATCTATTGTTTGAAAATACTGAAATAGACAAAGATGTTGATGTAGGTTGGCTATATGTTAAAGTAAACATTGACATTAGTCCATTTGAAATAAAAGAAAGCCCACATCCTAATGCGTATAGACTTATCTTTCCCAGATCGAGAAGGTTATTTGGATTAAGAAACATCACTGAATTGAAACCATATAAACATGATTAAGCACATTTCCCTGTTTGAATACAGTTACTTACCCATTTTCCGTAAAGCATGTTATCAGCAAAGATTTTTACTGGGTGTGTCAAATAGCACTTACCACTCATCCTACAGACCCTGGAAAAGTTCCAGATCTCTGAGAGATCGTTTTTATATTTTTATTGTCACTATTGAATATTAAATTTGGAGACATCTTCTTTACTTGCAAGGAGCAAGTTTAACCATGCACCCAAAGAGGTGACAAACATTTATTACTTTCTTTTTATATTGTTGAATATGGGACATACTTGCACCAAATATAAAAGACAATGTAAAAATTGTTGTGCAAGACCCATCATTTTGTTACTATTCTTTTCTTAGGCATAAGATTTGTGTACAATTTTCTACAGCCAATCAGATGTTTACCAAGTTTGATGTTTGTGTTATGTTGTGACCAAATTAAGTGTGCAATTTTGGTATGAATATGTTCTTGTACTATCTTGACTATGTGTCTCAATGGGAGACAAGTTTTTTAAATATTTTCTTTTTTTTAAATGCATATTATATTCATACATGTGACTTCTCTAGTGTTTGTGTTTATATATCATGTCCATACTTATAATTATGTTCTTTGTTTTCATTTCCTTTATGTGGCTCAAAACGAGCAGACAGTTGCATTGATTTTCTTATGGACATATGACCTGTCCATCTATGTAATATATTTATGTTCCTTCTATTATCTTGATTAATCTGTGACTCAATGCGAGCTGACTTTGAAATAATTTACATATATATTTTTTATATATCTTAAAATCGCATGTGATATATTTGTGTCTGTTTTTGATCATTTTCCATGTGGCTCACTGGGAGCAAAGATTAACAATTTTTTTACTTTCATATATTACTAAATATTTTCATTATGCTGTCATACTGAGAGCCATAACACAAAGTGCATGTGAAACAACACAACTAAAATATTTGCAGGAAAAAGTCATTTTGAAATGGTGTAACGGTCGTTGTATACATACACATTATGCATAGTAATTGACACATTTGTCCTAGTCGGCTAATATCATTAACATTCTGTAAATGATATTACCCGAGGGGGGTATTGTAACGGAACATATTAAAGGCTTTACTTTAATGAAGTATGCGATCCCTTCCAAATTCAACCAGTTTAACGAGTATTTATGATTATAGAAAAGTTATTGTGTATGTTAACTATGATTGCACAACATGTCTCCATAAACAGTCAACCCATTAAATTATACTGAATAACTGACCCACACAAAAGTTTATATCACTTGATCACTGATACAGCAAATGTCATCATGAAAAACACTAAGTTTATCTTAAATAATTAATATGAAGTACGAAAAATAGTGGCCAACTTAAGTATTTTGGATCTCCTTAAATAAAAATCACCCAGTGAAACCTATTTGTTCACTAGGAGCGTTTTCACTCAGTATTCACGTAATCAATCCTATTTTAGACGAAAACCAATGTAATTCTTAATAATTCATGTTACTTACTTATTTATGCAAATTAGAGAAGTCAGTTGACAAACTTCTAAAAAACGGCCTTTTTGTAACAAAGAATTATTCTGTCAAGCCAACAAATCTGTCTGTCATTTTAATAACATGTTAAATTATGTCACTCGATGCAAATTAATAACTTTTCTGCACAAATTATGATAACAGATGTACATGTGACTTATAAACTACATCTCTTTTTAGTAGTTCTTTGACAATGTTATAAATACAAGCAGCAAGAAGGGTCGAAGAACAGTCGGAGGCAGTCAGGGGGGCAGTCGGAATGTCACTTTGGTGAAGTGTGTTTCTGTGTTATTGTTTGGCAAAACAAGGCAAAGAACATGTAAAGGAAGTACTACTTTGTGTTGTGTTATAGTCTTTGGTGGACAGTGGAATTAATATGGCCACTAAAGTAATAAATATTTGATGTTTACATACGTGTTGGTTTCGCTCGTTCTTTATCATCAAAAGCACATGAAAAACATGGGACCTCATGTTTTTTAACCATAGACAACTAGATTTAGAGCCAGCATCAGCATCGAGACACAGCAGCGATCCAGCAAGCAGCAGCGATTACTACAATACAATACATTGTAATGGCGCCAACCTAACATCAAGTGCTAACAAGCTTCGTAAATTGGAGTGAAATAGTGCGTTTACAGCAATTAGCGATATCAACGACGACCAGGTGGACCATTACAACCTCATTGTGCACAGCCTACTGCAACAACTCGACGTGGCGGCGAACCAAGAAGTTGTTGGAAGTCCCCTGTACAAATAATATGCCATGCTGCCCCTATAGCCACCCACAACTGCTAAAGTGTTGCTGGTCCAGGATTTTGTACAGGAACTGACCTGTCGATTATGTCCCATAAATGATCGATGAAATTCATATTGAACGATCCAGGTGGCCAAATCATTTACTCGAGTGGTCCACAATCTTCCCCAGGCGAGTGGTGAACTGTTGTGGCCCACTTACATGATATCGTTATTTGAGAGCATGAAGTCCACAAATGGCTGAAAATGATCTCCAAGTAGCTAAACATAACCGTCTGCATTCAATGATAGGCTCAGTTGCACCAGAGGATCCTGCCCATTCCATGTTAACAGAGCCCACGCCATTATGGAGCCAACACCATTTTCCACAGTGCCTTGTTGGCAACTAGGGTCTGTAGCTTCGTGCGCTCAACGCCACACTCTAACACTACCATCAGCTCTCACCAACTCAATCCGAGACTTATCTCACCAAGCCACGCTTTTTCACTCGTGTAGGATTCAACCAATATGGTCATGAGACCAGGACTTGCAGGTGATAACATACTGTTAGTAAATGCACTTGCATTGGTCATCTTTTGCCGCAGCCCTCTGACGCCAAATTTTGCCGCACTTCCGAACAGATACGCTGGTAGTACATTCTACATTGATTTCTGCGGTTATTTGACACAGTGTTGCTTGTCTCTTGCACTGACCTACCTATGTACAAGCCGCTGCTTTAGGTCGTTATCTGAAGGCTCTCAGCCACAGCATTGACCGTGGTGACAGGTAATGCCTGAAATTTTGTATTCTCGGCACACTCTTGACACTGTGGATCTTGGAATACTGAATTCCCTAACGATTTCCGAAATGTAAGGTCCCATGCGTCTAGCTTCAACTACCTTTCGGTGTGAAAAAACTGTTAATTCTCACTGTGTGGACATATGGCCACAATCACGTCGGAAACTTTTCACATGAATCACCTGATTACATACGATAGCTCCGCCAATGCACTGCCCTTTCATATCTTGTGTACACGATACTACCGCTATCTTCGTATGTGCACATCTCTTTTGCACAACTTGTCACCTCGATGTAAGTCATTTAGGAATGACATAAGTAACATGTTCTAGGTATCCAAGGCTAAATAACTGCAGAAAATGTAGGACAAAACTTTAAACAAACAGTCGTAGGAAGGACTGACACAGAATATATAAAAGTCAAAACAATAATTACCATGGGAATTCCATTCCCAACGTCAGAAGAGAGAGCAGATAAATGGAAAGATTACACTGACAGCCTCTATGAAGGAGGAACTTTTCTGATGACATGGAAGAGGAAGCAATCTGTGTTGGCGTGGAAGATATAGAGGATGTACTGTTAGAGGAAATATTTAAAAGAACTCTGGTCGATTTGATAACAAATAAAGCTAAAAGGATACATAAAATTTAATCATGACTACTGAGTTCATAGGGGAAAGTGGCACCCAACGACTGTAGAATCAATGAGACTGGCAATGTACCATCACACTTTCAGAAAAAAATCATCCACGTATTTCCAAAGGTAAGAAGGGCAGATAATTGTGAAAACAACAGCACAATCGTCTTTGGAGCTCAAACATCCGAGCTGCTGATGAGAATGATATAAATAAGAATGGAACAGAAAATTGAGAAACTGTCAGATGACGGTCGGTTTGGCTTTAGGAGAGGTAAAGGCGCCAGAGAGGCAGTTCGAAAGTTGTACTTGATAATGGAAGCAAGTCTGACGAAAAGTCAAAATACAGTCAAAAGTTTTTTTCCCTAGAAAAAGCATTAGACAATATAAAATTCTGCAGGATCTTCGACAGTCTTACATAAATATAAGTAAGTTACAGGGAAAGACAGGTAGGTTACAATATGTACAAGAACCAAGAGGGTAGAATACGGGAAAATAAAGAACAAAGTGCTCAGATTAAAAGTGTGTAAGACAGGGTGCAGTCGTTTCCCCTACCATTCAATCTGTTCATCGAAGAAGCTATGATGGAAATATAATAAAGGTTGAAGTGTGGGATTCAGATTAACAGTGAAAGGATGCCAAAGAAAAAATTTGTTGATGGCATTGCTGTTATCAGAGAAAGTGAAGAATTACGGGATCTGTTGAATTGAATGGAGAGTCTGATGAGTAAGGAATATTAATTGAGAATGAACCACAGAAATAAATTTCTAATGAGAAGTAGCAGATATTGGAATTTTTTACATTGAAATTGGTGGTCATGATGTAGACGATATCAAGGAATTCTAGAAGCAAAATAACCCATGATATACAAAACAAGAAGGACATAAAAAGCATACTAGCAAAGGCAAAATTGGTACAACTAGCCAACATAAATCTACTACTATCGAAACAGAGGTCATAATTTGAGGAAGAAATTTATGAGAATCTATGTTTAGAGAACTACTTTGTATGATACTGAATCGTAGACAGTGGCAAAAAACAACGTGACTGAGGAGACTACGAGCGTCTGAGATGTGGTGCTAGAGAAAAGTGTTGAAAATTAGGTGGACATGTTGGATATGGAATGAGGGGATACTTTGCAGAATTAGTGACATGGGGAAAGACTGACAAGACGAAGGGGATGTAAAAACTGAAGAGAAAGACAGATTGGCCTACATCCAGCAGTTAATTGAGCATGTAGTGTGTAACTGCTATTTTGAGATGAAGGTTGGTGCAAGAGAGGAATTCATGGCAGGCCACATGAAACCAATTAGATAACTACTGGCTAAAACAATTTCATTTGACAGATTAATAGAATTTATTTGTACTTAATTGTCTTTAGTTCACAAAGAAAGTTTTACATATTATTCCTGAGGCTGCAACACACAGTTTGTAACATCAAAATGTACGTGTTGCTGTCACTTGCAAATAACATGGCCCGTTTCTCAGTAGACATTCAGTTACGTTGACAGTTTCTGGACACTCATTAGTGAACATTAATAAGGGATGTTTCAAAGTTCATCTCTATGAAGGCTTTGACTCTGCTGAGGAAACTTTCAGTAATGGGTCTGAACTTCAGTGGAAAAATTAGAACCCATCCGTCCTCAACGTTGGACTCTTCAATCTGCAGCGAAGTCAGCTTCTACTCATCCCAAAGCAGTTACATTGGATTCAGCTCGGAATTCATGGCAGAATAGTACATTCATGGAATGTTGTTGTCCACAAACTCTCACGTGACAGATAATGATTTATTACAAGGAGCACTGTCTTGCTAATACACACAATGATACTGTATTGTATGCAGTACATTAAGCTGGAAAACGTGATTCATATACTGTCGAATTTAGTGTTCTCTTAAGCTCAATAGGGAAATAATAACATAGCCATGGATATACCCCATAATGTAACGCCATCTCCTCACTCCCTCACTTTTGGCATTACACAAAATAGCAGGTAATAGTCATCAACCAAAAACAGAACCTTCCATCGGACTGCCACAGGTGGTTCATCTGTCTGGACCATTCGTTTCCACTCATCCATCGCCCAGAAGCGTCACGCTTTACACCAATGTAAGTGTTGCTTAGCACTGACTGCAGAAATGTGTGGCTCATTGGGAGGGGGGGGGGGGGCTACTCGACCATTTTACCCCCTTCTTTTTACCTCCCTGTGCACAGTCGTTGTGCTGGCTGCAGTGCTTCATGCGATTTTTTACAACGACCCTCCATAAAGCTCCATGGTACCTATCGGTCGGTACATGGATCCGCCTCTTCTACCTTTTGCTATAGTTGTTCGTTTGCATTTCAACTTCACAAGGGCTACTGTGTAAGGGTCGAAATATTACTGGTACATTTGTTACTCAGGCCCACATAAGAAATTACTGAACCTCCCTGATGGACCCATTCTGCTATTTCTGGTTCTCTGCTGACAACACATGTGTCTCTGCAACCTTTTATACTGGCGGATCGTCCATTAATCACATTTGTTGATCAGTCACACATTAGATAGAGGTGCTTAGTTTTGATCCTATTGTGTAGCTTGTCCCCAATGTTATTCAACCTGTATATTGAGCAAGTGGTACAGGAAACAAAAGAAATATTTGGAGTAGGATTTAAAAGAAATAAAAAGATTGACGTTTGCTGATGACATTGTAATTCTGTCAGGGACAGAAAATGACCTACAAGAGCAGTTGAACAGAATGGACAGTGTCTTGAAAAGAGGATATAAGATGAACATCAACAAAAGCGAAACAAGGATAATGGAATATAGCCAAGTTAAATTAGGTGATGCTGAGGGAATTAGATTACGAAATGAAACGCTTAAAGTAGTAAATGAGTTTTGCTATATGGGGAGCAAAATAACTGATGATGGTCGAAACAGATATGATATAAACTGTAGACTGGCAATCGCAAGGAAAGAGTTTCTGAAGAAGAGAAATCTGGTAACGGCGAGTATAGATTTAAGTGTCAGGAAGTCGTTTCTGAAAGTATTTGTATGACGTGCAGCTATGAATGGAAGTGAAACTTGGACGATAAACAGTCTACACAAGAAGGGAATAGAAGCTTTCGAAATGTGGTGCTACAGAAGAATGCAGTGGATTAGGTGGGTATATAATATAACTGATGAGAAGGTACTGAACAGAATTGGGGAGAAGAGGAATTTGTGACATAACTTGAAGCAGGGATTGGTTGCTAGGACATGTTCTGAGGCGTCAAGGGATAACAAATTTAGTACTGGAGGGCAGTGTGGAGGCTAAAAATCTTAATCAGAGACCAAGAAATGAATACACAAAACAGATTCAGAAGGATCTAGGTTGCAGTAGTTACTTGGAGATCAATAAGCTTGCACCGGGTAGAGTAGCATGGAGAGCTGCATCAAAGCTGTCTCTGGACTGAAGACTGCAAGAACCTCAAAAGTTTATGTAAAAGCTGTCAGGTCTTTAGTGTGTTCACGCAGCCAAGATCCAGATTGCCTAGTAATTTGAATGGTATGAAAAGTGCATGAAGTTCGATGTACACTGGTGTCCAAAATTAAAGCAACAAACTGAAATTTTGCGAGGTTGCGTTTATTTTGCCATAAAATAGTACAAACAGGTGATAGTGAAGTAGGAAAAAATGTTAAGAACAAAGAACATAAACAACTACAATATGCATAAAGGTAGAAAAAAATGTTCTTCGTTTTTTCCAACTTAACAGATTTGCTACACAATCCAACAACTGGATAATGTGCTCATCATGGGCCGTGACCACCTCTGGCTCATACCACCCTGACATCGACAGGGCAAGCTGTGAATGATGTCATCAATCTCACGTGGAGGCAATAACTCCATTCCTCCTGAAGAGCTACTCTCAAGTCTTATGGAATTGTTGGTGGATGCTTGTGTGATGCAACCCATCTCACTACTAGATATATTTCGTATGTGTACTAAAAACAATTTACAATAAATCCACACATTATAGAATAATTTGTCCTCTATAAAATTTACAGTATGACAATGCTAATTTATAAAATAAAATTCATGGAAAGCTATATACAGTATAATAAAATTTTATACAGTCTTTGTGTCACATGTCATTGTTCCAGAAGTCCACATATGCCCTCGCTACTTTGCTGCACGCCATCAGGTCTTGGGCCGTGCACGCTCTTGGATGGTTTAGTAATGGACACTGAACCAGGTGGTTCATCGTCTGGATGTTCCCACACGGACACAAAGCACTTTCACTAATTCCCCACTTGTGCAGATTTCTGTTACATCTGTCCGTTCCTGAACATAGCCTTTTCAGGGTTTTCCATCTCTCCCACACAAGTTCCGCATCTGATGGCAGCACTTCCTCAGAATCGTGTGCATATTCTTGTTGTTCCTGCCACAGTCTTTTTCTAGAAGTTTTTGGTGAATCTGTGAGCGGTTCGGTTGAGTGGAGAAAACTACTTCTTGACGTAAGGCGTTTTGGTACCATTTGGTACCCATGAAGCAGATGACATTGATCTTGAACCTGTTTTGTTCGTTCAATTCTGATATGTATTGAACGTCGGACATTTGGCGGAGCAATTCCTGACCAGCAGTATAGGTGTTCTACTCTTGTTGGCTTAAGACATCCAGTAATATGTCTACACCTCTGGTTCAGGACAGTGTCTAGCTTGCAAACTCAGCAGCAGAGTAACAGAGTGCCATTGCAGTGGTGCGTAAAACTTTTGGGTTAGGTCGACGTTTGGATGTTGTTAGTTTGCCAAGTAAGTTATTCTGCGATTGGATTTCTGCTCTGCTCTTCTCAATGTGCCACTTGAATGACAGTGTCCTATCAAGAGTACCTCCCAAGTACACTGGGAGAGGGCAGTGTGTTAATCTTGTGCCATTCCACCAAACATTCAGTTCTTGTTTCGCATCTCTGTTGTTAAGGTGGAATAGCCAAGTCTGGGTCCTACTTGGATTGGGTTTCAACAGATTTTCATTGTAATAGTTGGTGAGATTTTCCAGGTTCTCAGCTAGTATTTTCTCAATATCCTTGTAGTTTTATGCCTGAGCTGCTATTGCCCTATCATCAGCATAAATGAAAGATCTTGACCAGGGACTAATAGGCTGGTCATTTGTATAAATACTGAATAACATGGGGGCAATAACACTGCCCTGGGGAAAGCCATCTTTTTGTAGTCTCCATCTGCTCTTGTTACCTTGGAACTTAACAAAATACCTTCTGTTAAATAGAAGTGATTTGAGTACAGCAGTCAATTGAGGGCTTTTTGTTTTTTTTTCACTTTTGCAATGAGATTTCTGAAGTTGATGGTATCATATGCTTCCATAAAATCTATAAACACCATCCCTGTAGTAAGTCTTTTCTCAAACCCATCTCCAATACAGTGGGTTAGGCTGAGAGCTTGACTGGTACAAGATCTGCCAGGCCGAAATCCTGCTTGCTCTTTTATTAGGGTACCCTCAGTAAGCTCTTTGAATCTGCTTAGTATCAAACAGTTTGTGTGTTGTGGACAACAGAGAGATTGGCCGATAACTCTTAGGATCTTCTGGGTCCTTATCAGGCTTAAGATTTGCAGTTATTTTTGCCTGTCTCTAGATTTCAGGAATTCGTCCAGAAGGCCAACAGCAGTTCATAAACTCCAACAGCCACAATTTAGAGCGAACACCAAGACGTATCATCTGTTCATTTTCAATATCTTCTAGGCCTGCTGCCTTACCAGTCTTTAAACTTTTGATTGCTTCTTTCAGTTCTGATATTGTAAATGTATGATCGAGTATATCATTATTTTCTTCTTGGACAGCATTTAGTCTACTCGTTTGCCCTTTCTTCAGTCTGTGTTTCGCTATACCGTTTTTCAGCAGTTGGGAGGCTATTTGGTTTGCTGTATCGCCAGCAAAGCCTGGTGTACCTGCAGGTATACCATCTAATTTTTGTGCAGTCTCTACGCTTTCCGACTACTGTGAGTCATGTTAATGCTTTCTACAGTGTGTTACCACTTCTATCTCCTATTTTCTATCATTGTTGTTATGACTTCTTCGCCTGCCTCCATTGTTTATAGGGAGAATGGGTTGGCGTCATAAAGACCACAATACGTTTCGTATTTCTCTTTTGTCTCTTCGCTGTAGCCTTGAATGTACGATTTTCTACATCCCCTCGTGTACTCTGCCGTGCACAGTATTTTAAAGCTTTAACAAACTCACTGCAGTTTTCTAGTAGAGGTGTGTATCCGCGATATGCTCTATGGGATTCAAATTGGGAGATCGGGCATACCATCCCAGGTGTGCAATATCTCCCATTTCCAAGAAAACTTCAATCAGCTGATCTCTATGGGGCATACCTTTATCGTCCATCAATATGAAGTGGTAGACCACAGCACCTCGCACCGACGGCATATGAGGTTCCAAGATCTCGTCACGATACCTGACATGAGTTAAGCCTTGCCAATTCACCCATACAATGTCATGAAGAGGTGTTCATGTAGTCCACGTAATCGCTGAGGACACCATTAAAGAACCTCCCTGATATCAGTCTCTTTTGCACGATATTTGGGTCACGAAATCCTGTTCCACGTTTCCTCCATATGAAAATCCGTCGAGAATCACTCTCCAGACCATTTTGGGACTCACGTGTTAAAATAACATTGGCCCACTGTTCGGCCATTCCGTGGGATGTTGGCGACTTCACTCTACACATTTCTTTTTGTGAAGTGTCAGAGGTACATAAACAACGGGCCCCTCACAATAAGTGGCACTCTGGTGAGATCTTCTGTATAACGTTTGCCTAGATACAACACATCCAGTGCATCCTGCGAGGTGAGGTGCCAGTTGCCGTGCAATAGTAAGGCAGTACCGTGAAGCCCTTTTAACCGAATAACGGTCCTCCCTTTCTCGTATCACGTGGTCTGCCCTCGTCTTCGAGATACAGTTTCCATCTCTACGAACAGTCGTCACATCTGAGAAACAACAGTGTGATTCACATTAAGCCATCGGGCCACATCAGGTTGTGACTGTCCTCCTCCCATTCTTCCTATGGCCCTGCACTGCAGAGAGCCTGGTATGCGTCTTCTCTGTACCATACTGCACCATCTGTGACTGTATCTACAGCGATTGCGGATGTGGGAGTACCCAGCTGCCTTCGTCGTGGGCGTGGTTGTCCGTTGACTGGAATGCTAACTTCCGTGTAGAACACGGTTGTGCAGACATCTGTTGACAGTTTGCATGATTACATCGTGGATTGGGCACAGGACGGAAAATCGAAGTTAGAAGCTTTAATTTTGGACACTAGTGCATTGCGGTAACTTTCTTGACCTTTAGGGACTCATCACAGTTCTGCTTCTGCCGTAGTGTTTCGTCCTCGGGCGTGTGTGTTTGGAGCAATTTGTAAGTATTCTCCTTTTGTTGCAGGGATTTTTCTGGAGAAGAGAAGGGCAAGATGCTGATTGCGGCAGCTAAGGAGGGGTCAGTGAGCAAGGTGCGAACGTTGCTGCTAGTGGGGGCGGACGTGGAGGCGATGGACGAGAACCAGCAGAACTCACTGCACTGGGCAGCAGCCAAGGGACACGTGGAGGTGGCGAGGCGTCTGCTGGAGGATGGAGCTAATGTCAACGCCAGGGACCGCTGGCAGAACACGCCTCTGCATCAGGCTGCATGGAAAGGCCATGCACCCGTGGTGCAGCTGCTGGCAGCATCCGCTGCCGACCGGAACGCCAGGGATCACACAGGGAACACGCCACTGCACGATGCGGCACGGCGTGGCCACCCAGACGTGGCGACTGCACTACTGGAGGCAGGGGCCGACAGAGAAGTCAGGAATGACAATGGGGACACGCCGCTGGACCTAGCCAACCAGAACAACCACCAGCGGCTCGTAGACATCCTAGGATCAAGCTAAATATAGTGCAAACGACTCTGAAGTAAAATAAAAAAAGCCTTCTATGTGACCTTTGTTACCTATAAAATAAAGAATACAGAAAAGTTTATCCTGCAGCCTTTGTTTGCACGCATATTTACATAGTACATACAATGACTCAAGTACCATTACGCCAAGAGTGCTTATAGACTACTATAAGTTCAAAGAGGGACTCTCCTTTTGTTGAAAATTCAAAACAAACTGAATAATTCTCGATTACTAATGAACACCAGTTTTCTACAATACTTTTTTACTGAAAAGTACTTTTTAGGTGCATGTTTGGTGCTATGTGGAACTTATATAAAACTCATGAATTTCCTTATATCCAGATTGCTGACACATAAGCTCTGCACTTAAACTACATCTTCATTTGAGATCTTTCACTGAATTTACTTCTGTACTTAATGTGCTGACAGTCCAGCAACTTGTGTCTGCAGTTAAGAAGTTGTATTATTACCAGTACAACACATTAGTTCCGATTCCAGACTGAATTTGGTTGTATACTGCCAAGCTGTCGAATACCAGTGGCCTACGAAATTTCCTTCTCGGATCACTAGACAATAGTTCTAGCAAATCATAATAAAGAGTTTCATTACGAAATGAATCAATGACAATACTTAACTCTGACAATAACACAGAAGTGCTGCAAGCAAAGGGCGACATGCAAGAAAGAAATCTCTTCAGTATAAACAATTCCTAAGTCACTGGTCTTGATGTGACTAATCTCTGATGTAGAAGTGGCCGCGACAAGTTGGGCGTGGCGCTCATGTTCTCTTCCCCTGAAGGCCGCAGCTGTCGCGTTGTGGTCCTAGATAGAGGTCGGTCAGCGTGATATTGGGTGACGTCTTCTTCACAGCCCTGTCTGCTCTATCGTTCCCGACTGGGTGCCGGCGCTCGACTTTACGCCATAACATTCCTCCCCCCAAAACGACGGACCGTCGTCGTATAAGGAGCGCGACAACGGGAGGGAAGGCAGGAGTGTGGAGGCAGCGATGGACTGGAAACTGCGGCTGCAGCGGACGTCAGGCTTCCAGTTGTAGCCCGCCATCTGGCCTGCGCTCAGGTGCAAACGTCCCCCGGAAAACGCACAGAAGGGCACGCACCCAACTCCTGAGACCCATAACCAGATGGAGAAGCCGCAAGCTGCTGCGGCGTTGGCGGGTCCAGCTCCTTGGGTAGGACGATAGGAGGAGGCGACGCCTTCGTCTCCACGGGGTCGTCCTGTGGTGTCGTGACGACACTCTTTGACAGCTGTTGTGGCCACACCGTCCTCGGGATCTGTGAATCTGGGCAAAGAGATACACAAGTATCACTGTGCACATTACAGTGGCAAATTTGATCCTGATCTCGGCGCTGCAATCCGTCTGGGCCTGAAATGGGATATACGCAAGCACCAAGTCGACGAACGATCTCGCCTCGCGCCCACCGTCTGCGTCCATACTTCGACGCCGGATATTGAGGATGGGGGAGCAGGTGGAGCAGTGTCCGCCAGCGATGGTCCATCTTGTGGATGCGAACGTTAGGAGGTGAGAAACCGTTGCTATAAGTGTATACCACAAGCAACCAAAAAGATCCCACAAAATCTATGTGCACACGTTGCCATGGTGATTGCGATTTCGGCCAAGAAGAGAATTTGTATGGTGGAGCGGACTGAATTTCCCCACATGCGTGACGCTGTTCTATTTGGCTGTCCATACCCTCCCAAGTACAGTCTCGACGCGCTGTTTGGTAATTATCCCCCAGTGTCAGTCCACTATCATTTTGAACAAGAATCACCCCGCGCTTTATAGCGAGGCTATGCCGACGTGCAAAGTATTGGCGCGCTACGGACTTCTTAATGCTACACTATGAGCGAGGCAAAATTGTGCGAATGTAGTTTAGCAGAATCTCCAAATCTGAATCAGCTTCCGTGGCCTGTGCAATTTTCCTGTTGTTCAGAGGCAAAGGTTGAAGCAATTCAGAATCCTGACCATCGATGTGACAACAAAATGCTGCAGAAGCGTCAAAGTCTGTATCAGGGTCCATCGTAAGACGTGAAAGTACGTCCGCATTACCATGTTGATCTGTCTTAAGATTTACAATCTCGTACTGATATTGAGACAACAACAAAGCCCATCATTGCAATTTTTGGCCAGTAGGTACAACAACTGCAACGGCTTGTGATACGTTACTAAGTAGAATTTCATGCCATACAAATAGTGGTGGAATTTGGTGACACCATGCACAATAGCCGGTGCCCCTCTCTCTATTCGTGAATAATTACACTGAGCTTTGGAAAACACTTTTGATGCGAATGCAACAGGCCTGTCTTTATCACCAAATCTATGTGAAAGAACTGCACTGAGTCCATAAGAGGAAGCGTCAACTGGCAATACAGTTGATTTGTCAGGATCAAAGTCAACTAAGCATCGATCACTGAGCAACGCATCTTAAAGTTCTCGAAAAGCTACTTGGCACTTATCTGTTCAAACAAAGGGGACATTCTTGCGACGCAAGCGGTCGAATAGAGCTCCAATTTCTGCAGCATTCGGTATTAACCGAGAATAATAGTTCATTTTCCCTAAAACTGACTGCAATTCCTTGACATAGCGAGGAACTGGCAGGTATCGTATGACTAACAAATGCTACTGAAGAGGATGTAAACCTTGACTGTTTATGACATGACCAACATACTGTAACTCATCTTTAGAAAAGAATCACACTTGTCCAGTCTACACTTTAGTCCTGCATCAGGTAACACACAAAGCACGCAAACTTGCAGTGTGTTCTTCAGGTGTACGATCTGCTACAACGATATCGTCTAAATAGTTTGAACAGTTTGGCACTTGAGCAGTCAGCTGTTCCTAATAACATTGGAAAACATCATGTGTGGAAGCACTGCCACTAGGCAAACGCAAATATTTAAACAAGCCCAACTGAGTATTCACTATACACACTTTTCGAGATTCTTCATCGGGCGTTATTTGAAGACGCGCATCACACAAATCAATTTTTGAAGAGTAGCGACCAGCGCCTAATCTATCAGAGAGATCCTATGAGCGAGGTAAGGAGTAAGTATGAATCACAGTTTGTGGGTTGACCATGCACTTGAAGTCGAAGCAGAGGCGAATGCGACCTGAAAGTTTGGAAGAAAAACCAATGGGAACAATAGCTTCGATAGCTTGCAATTCTTTATTTCCAGCGGCTATTTCGTCCAGTAATGCAATAGAAACAGTTCTAGCCTGGTAAAATTTCGGTTGACCATAGAAATTCATAGTAGACCAATATGTGGAACAAAACTGTTAGCCTTGCCTAAACGTTCAGAAAAGAGTTAAGGGAATTCTTTTAGCAAACTAGCTACACTGTCTTTAGCATTGAATGCATTGAATGCCAGCACATTGTACTGAATTTGAAAGCCAAACAAATCAAATGAGTCAAGACCAAATAAGTTCTCACAATCGCATGATTGTAGCACACTGAAAGTTAAAGTTCGCGAATGTGAGCGATACATGACAGGCAAAGTACATTTACTGAGAACAGGAATGTCTTGTCTGTTGTAAGACATCAGGTACATGCTAGGTTTATACAGTATGAAACGTCCCCTTTTGAACAATTATACAAGACTGTACTTATCCTGACACACAATATTTTTTGCGCAACGCAATCTGACTTTCAATAATCCCTACAAAAGAATGGCCCTGACTTACAATATCCTATACCTTTCACAAATCACTTACCTCACAAAAATCTTCGTTACACGAACTACTGCAATACAGTGAGCGGCACTACTGCCAGCTAAATAAAAGATTCAAACTACTGAAGGCACTAACTACAGATAGACATAGTTAGCAAAAGAAAGATTTTGTTAGAGAACAAACAATGTATTTACCTTAATAGTGTTCAAAGGTCATAATATATATAGCAGTTCATGACATCCAGTCTTACAAATGTATTGTCTCTGTCCAGATCATCCGCTCTCAAAAATCTGCCATCTTACTTCGCCACATCCACCACTGCTGGCGGCTCACCTCCAACTGCGCAACGCTACGCGCTGTTAACATCCAGCTGCCCAACACTACAATGGCGAATATTCCAACAATGCCAACCAGCCACAGACTTCACACAGCACAGCCAGTGATTTTCATACAGAGCGCTACGTGGCGTTACCAATTAGAAAACCTAAACAACCTACTTACAACAGGCGTGAGGAACCTGAAAGTTACGATTCAGCGATGTTACTGAGACACTTGTGTACAACTGAAATTTCACATGTTTTCCACTAATGTGCAAATGAACAATAAGTTTTCCCACAAACTTTTTGTGCCCACTGAAGAAACTGCACTGAAGAAACTGTTCGCTTGCTAGTTATGGTGATGCCTCCAGCAGGCTTTGGCTAGACTGCATTGATTACATGGGCCTTGTGACTACAATTTCGTTTCTGTTTGTCCTGTTGCATACATACGGATTGTACATGACCTTTCTTTCCCAAGCATAACACTGTGCTTGTCTAGACAGGCAGTCTTGGCGTTTGTGAGTAACACCAAGGGCATGACTTAACTCTGTTTACAGCATTTCTTCATTATATATGGACATGTTACATCGCCAGGATTCAAAAAATCGGCAGGCAAGGTAGAGTTCACGTTATTATGGCTATTAATTGTCTGATAACTCGCCAGACGTCCTTCGGTGAAGCGCACACAATCGTGTCTTCCTCTATGTCTATCAGGTCGCAATTCTTGCGTGTTGGCGAATTTCTCAGATGGACTTCATGTTTTGCTGTGGTTGCTACTTTCCTGTTTACCGCCCTGTGCTAGTAGTTTGCACAGTTGTTGGTACTGGAGGGCTGCTGATATTTATCCAAATGACCTTCTAGCTGTAGTGCAGCTCTTTTGTACAGTCACATTTCTGCTTTTGCTTTCCAATAAATTCCACATATATGTTCCTAACTTCTACCATATTCGATGGGCGAACTCTGTTTCGAGTATACCTGAGTTCAAATGAAAATTGTGCACAATGATAAAAGCCATTGTGGATGTGCTCTACATCTAGGGTTGGATTCAAGACAGTTGGAGTAATTTCGTCTGATAAGTGGGACGTGAGGATCGTGGGTGTCTTCTTCCATAGCATCGGTGAGATTTTATCCCCCAGGTTTCCAGCGGAAATGGTCAACATGTCAAACTTTACCTTGAAAATGTTACCAAGAGTTACAAAATGACCCAAAGCTGTGACAAATATTGCTGCTGTTTCACGTTTTACGGGTAAAACCTGTGCCACACAGTTGACTTCAGAGACCATGTACATATCTGCAGAGTCTGGCTTTTGGATGTCGTCGAGTCTTCTCGCGCTATGTTCTCCGATGCTAGCTGGAACGCTGTGAAGAATTTTCCTAGAGTTTGCTGCAGTAGCACGATTGATATTAGACCTGTAGTCAATATCCTAAATTTTCGTATGGGCAACCACATTGAGGTCTCGTCTGTTTTGCAAAAATATTCCACACTCCACTTTCAGGATGCATGATTTTATGTTGATTAGCTTCGCACTTGATGCAAGTTCAAATTTGCTGATGACCTCCAATACCTTCTCCCAGTCGCTTTCGCCAGTGATCATAAGACCCACATCACCTGCTATGTAAAGGGTACAGAAAATTATGTGGCAGATGCATTGTCTCAATGCTACTGATGAGGTAGCCAAGGAATGCAATGAAGATGGAACTTTACAAAATAATTACATGAAGGAAGTTTCAGGCAAAAAAGAAAACTGAACAAATTTACAAAAACATGAGATACCACCACAATGAGAATTCGACTTCTATGGAAGTAAATTTTGATAACACACAGTATTCCCAGATTGAGAAACATTCTAAAATTCTTAAAAATATCTTTTATAGAAGGAATGAGTTCATTACTGACGAATGGAGGGTGTGTTGGTCTAGCCAATTTGATACAGATGCCAGATTATTTTCGCTTAGTGTTGGACCATAGTGAGCCAATGTACCGTCTAGATAACCTGGCTAATGTAATAGTGATTGCCAACAGTGTGAGTAGAAAGGTCACTGAATGTATTAGGTCTTGTGACATCTGCCAGAGAGCTAAGCTGAGCAGTGCTGCAGTTAACATCTCGCTAACAGCAGCTCATCATTATGGCTAATATTCTTTGAGTTTTGCGGCCAGAGGAGGTTAAGAGCGTTATTTATGGGCGTTGGGTGCTGTACTTGGTGATACTAATATCATGGCTTGCTTTTTGGACCTGTAAAAATAAAATTCCGACGCCAAGGTCTGCAGCAGAGTGAGGCCAACAGTATTGCTATGACTGCATCGCCGCCATGTTAACAGCCACTGCAAATTATGCCCCCAGTGCCACCTTCCTTCGACGAAATTGTTATATTTGGCAGTCTGTAAATGGGCGAAGTATTTGTGAAATATGGTTGATTCTAACAATAATCGTGGTGCTGCTAAAAGCTCCACCTCACACCCATGATTATCCCAAATTAAAAAACAATTCGGTGTGTCCTCACTTATGACAGAGACTTATTTGGCAGCTGTAAAAATAGTTGTGATTGCTTTCTAATTTGTGGAGTTATAGTGTTGATAGTTCAGTTTTTTATTTTGAGAAATATTCCATTTCCAGTGCATTTTTACATATATCTGCTGTCATTTCCTTAAATAATTTGCCTTTCCTGACCAGCAGCCCGAAAATATTAAAGTTGTTAGTTAAAAGATAAGTAATATGGCTTTTAAGTCAAAAAAGATTATTAATTGTTGCATTTATGCACTTTGATCATAATTACGAAGTTTTATCACTGTTCATTTCACGAGAAAGTGTCTGAACTTGATTTTAATGTTGTGTTGGCATTTGCACAGCCAAATATATTTTGAGTATGTTAAAAGACTGCTTATCAAAGCACATTTGTTATTTAGAGAGCTACGTTTTTGTTGTGCTTCACTTAATAAATATTGATGAGAATACTTACCATTTCCCATACATACATGTGAAGTTTTGTTAATAAGCATGGTTCTTCAAACCACAAAAGTTTAAGGGCCCTCATGTTGTAGGCTAATTAGTTAATGAAGCAAAGTAAAGGCTCCTTCAGAGCCAATGCAGTTAGATTTGAATTCTGTTCAATTGCTTCAGACTGAGCTTAAGAAATAATTACTTCCTGTGTTAGCTGTTCTAATTCAAGTTGGTTAATGCACAGGCATATAGAGCCTGTACTAAGCAATGATGTTATAGATTATGACTTTAAGACCCCTTCATTTAAATCAGAATCCTTTACTACTGCTATTAGTTTCATGTGTGTTGGTGATTGATTCTATGAACTGCTGCATCTAGTTCATTTAAGGTACATGTTGTTGAGAGGCATGTGTTACTGTTTGCTATCTCATTAGCCATTTGTTTGTCTGACTTCCAAGTTATTACTACATTTATCTGCAAGGTTTTGGTTTCTGTGTTGCACTGTGAACAGATATAAAGAAAGAATTTGTGTGTGTGTGTGTGTGTGTGTGTGTGTGTGTGTGTCAAGGAACGTTGGGTTAGCCTTAGAAACAGCCTTCTGCTTTATTATATTGTTTGATACAAGAATGCCTAATTAGGCTGGTGACCAATATTAATACATAATGTTACTACTTGCTTTTGTGCTGGGAGAACGTCTGTTCCTGACCCCACCTGTTTACTGTTGGTTATACTCTACTGGTGTGTTTCTGAAAAGAATCCCAGCCTGATTGTTCTGTTCTCATTAGGTTACCTCACAGCCACAACTTTCTCAAAAATTCCTAACAGATGTTTAACGTTAGCATCGATCGCTAAGGTCGTCGGTGTTACTGTTACAAGCGCTACCTGTGGAGGAGCCCTCCTGCATCATTTCGCCACATGTTCTCGATGGTGGACTTGCTGCAAGGCTATACCTTGCATTCTGTGACATTTGCATGACTGCTTCTGTGTCTCAGCGTTTTCGGCTCTTAGGGAGGGAGGCGGATGTATAGATGGTAAAGACGTTTCTAGCTGGAGTACATCACAACCAGACACACCTTCCGAAATCAGGTATTGAATTGTAAAGTGTACCAAGGAACCGATTTGCAGTCAGATCAAAATTTAGTTATGATGAGGAGTGAAGTGAATTTTAAGAGAATTCTCATGAGGAATCAATGTGTAAATAAATGGATACTGAAGTGCTGAGTAATGGAATGGAAATTTGAATTTCTATGAAGCTCTAGATAATGCGATAATGAATGCCATAGCTGGTAGGTCAGGCATACAGTGGTTGACGTCTCCGAAAATATGAATAACGAAAATTTGACAAATAAATGTAGGTACAAGGAGAGGAACTCTGAAGAAATATTTGTAACAATATAATGAGAAGGAAAGTTGGCAGTCACCATATGGTGGAGATGCTGAGTTGTTGATAGGCACAACAAAAAGACTCTCACAATTGAAGCTTTCGTCCATAGAGGCCTTCATCAACAATAGATACGCGCATGTGCACACACACACACACACACACACACACACACACACACACACACACACACGGGAAAACGTAATTCACACACATGACTGCAGTCTCAGGCAACTGAAATCGTTTGAACTGTTTGACGAAAAGGACAAGGCAGGAATACAGCATTACAGTTTACTAAGAAATGAAATCAGTAGAAATTTGAGGGACGTAAAAGCAGAATGACTGCACGAAGAATCAGAAGAAATGAACGTAGGAAGCACACATTCGGCACACGAGAAAGTCGGAACGACCTTCAGTGAAAATAATGCACAAGTGTCAACAAGAGTTGGAAAGGAATTCCTCTGTTAAACGTGCAGGGGGAAACAGATGGCAGAAAACGGTACGTTAGAGACCTCTATGAGTGGGAGGAACTATCTGAAGTCATAAGAAAAAATGAAAGCTTAATTGGAAAACGTGGGGGACTGTCCGTTAGAGTCACATTTTAACACCGCTACAGAAAAGTTGCATACAAACACGCCAAAATGGTCAGTTAATGTTCCTTCGGAACTAACATGACCATTGGGGAACATGGCAATCAGATGAGTATTCACATTGGTCTTTATAATCCATGAGACAGGAGTTATAACAACGGACTTGCAGAAAAGGATAATCCAAACATTCTGGAAGCACGCAAGGCCAAATTACTGACAAGAATGGTAACAACATACAGGAGAATGGAAGACAAAGCTGAGGACCTGTTTGAGTACGCTAAATTTGGAGCAAAGGATCCAGGGCGGCCGAGCTGACCTTCGACTTGTTAGAAGAAGAAATGAATAAGAAAAATCGAGAGATCTTTATTGGATTTGTAAATCTTTAAATGACGACCGACAATGTGAAACAGTGAAAATGTACGAATTTTTTCTTTAAAAATAGATATGAGACAAAGGGACAAGCAGGTAACATAATATGTACAATAATCAACAAGGACTGGTACTCTAATGAAAGATGGTGAAAGACAGGGATGCAGGTAGTCTCCACAGATGTTCAGACTGAACACTGAAGGATGGATGGTGGAATTGAAGAAACTTCCAGGAATTTAATTTAAATTGAAAGTGAATAGGACTATGTTGGTAAAATTCACTGGTGTTATTTCTTTGTTCACTGGAAGTGAGAAGGAGTTGGTGAATGTAATGAACAGTTCAATGAGCACCGAATTAGGATTAATGGACAGAAGAAAGAGGAAAGTATTGGGAAGTGGCATAAATAACATTGGTGGCAAAGTTTACTTCAGAATTAAGAACCACAAAGTAGACGAATTATATTTATTTAAATTCTTCTACCCATGAAGCCATTTCACGCTAAGGGACAAAGCATGGTTGTTGTAGGGAGGAAAGTAGCATAGAAAAACGGGAATTTCCTCACAAAACAAAGTTACTAATACCAAAGATGCCTTAATTTGTGGAAGACAAATCTAAATGTACGATTGCAGCACAGTAGTGCATGAAAATGACTCGTGGATTATGGGGAAAACAGGACGGGAATTGGGGAATTCTAAATGCGGTGCTATAGGAGGATGTTGAAATTAGGTGAACTTATAACAGAGGAACTCTGGAACGTCTGTGCTGAATAGGTGAGGACAGCGATATGCGGGAAACTGTGACAAGCATCGGGGTAATAGGTTATATGCAAAGGCATCAGGGAATAACTGCCATGGTGCTAGAGGTAGCTGGAGAGTGCAGGAGTGTAGGAGAGTGTTGGGCAAGACAGAGACAGGAATGCGTACCACAAATGATTGTGGACTTTGGCGTAACAGCCAGTCCCAGTAACCACACATATGCAAAGCAAAAGCTCTGCCCGCTGTAGATGATGTTTCTGTCAGTTTGAGCAACAGGTTTAGAGCGCCGTGAGCACCAAAATTACAGAGGGGCGATCAAGGTGGTCCACACACTGACAAGTTGAGGCTCTGCTGACGTTTTCTTCTGTTTGGTGCTTGGCGAGTATATTTCTTTTTACTAGCAGAAATGTCATGGCAAATTATTGGGTTCTTTCTCCTCTCTCAATCTTGCCAAGCACCCGAAATGGTCTCCTAAACGTATGTTTGCCTGACCCCTACTAGACCATTCCAATACATCTCTTGTGATGCAGCGTGTTTCACATTCAGTGCACTCATACTCTCTCCCTGCGACTAGATTTTCTGTGTATGGCATTGTCTGAATTATTGTTGGCATCGGTTTGCTGATTTTGATCAGATTAATCACTGAACTGTTGACAATAAATCACTATTTCCCCTACCAACCTGTTCTTAATTAACCCCTCTTTCATGATACTACGACCTGATCCTGTGGATACCACCCTATTATGCATCTGACTGTATGTTCTGATTTTATTTCCACTTCACTTTGATGAACCTAACTAAATTTAGACTGAGAATTTACACTTTAATGAGGGAACTCAACCCATGTGAGAGACAGCAATAAGAGACTGGCGGTATGCGCCGGCATTGGTGGTGGCGGTGGGCCTACACACACAAACACAAACACACACACAAACCCAGAACACACGCTGACAACAAGAGTAGCTGTCCAGATAGTGCAAACGACTTGCCAGTGACAATCACATCAAGTTGTACCATGCGAGTGGGTTGTGCCTATTTGTATGTAGCCCAAAGAACGTAACTGTCTTGCAGTTCGTCTGCTCCCTTTTCTATATTGTCTTTTACTATACATAATAAACGTCCTAGGATTGGGTGGATACCAATCCATGATGTCTGGCACCTGAAACCAAACAGTATGGAGCAAACAATGTGCTTCAGGTACAGGCATTTGTATGAGTGTCTATCTTTATAACTGTTATAATAGTAACAGATAGTAAAATGGTAAGGACAAGTGACATTTCGAAACTTCGAAAAGTATCATATTAACACATCGAGCGACTAAGAAAATTTCTTATTCAACAACAAGTTTTGAAATGTATATGATCTCTGGGACATCATATCCAGGAAAAATTTCAAGACATTTGGCCTAACATGTGCTGTCATTACTGAATGGTCCACTGTGGGATTTGCTCATCAGTACAATGAAAATGGTACGCAGAGCAGCACCTCCATGAGGGAAACGAACTACTGGATCACGCCATAGGAGGAGGAATGAAAGTAGATTTGGGAAACATTAGTCATTATACCCAGAGAATAACACAGGAATAACAAAGCTATGGAAGACTAGCATAAAAACCAAGCAGAATGGTTAAATAACATTCCTTTGGAACTTATATGATGCTTGCAGAAGGTTGCAATGAAACGACTGTTCATCTGTACCATCTCTAACATTAGAGATAAACCAGCAGCCTTCCCAAAAAATATCATCTGTAAACTTGAGATGCGAGGAAGGACCGGTAAATGCAAAAGCTTTTGCACAATGAGCTAAACAGCTAATGAATTCGAATTTCTGGCAAGATTAATATGTAGAAGAACGGGAGGAAAAACCGAGGATCAGCTAGAGAACGAAAAGATTGTATTTAACAAAGGTAAAGGCTTCAGAAAGGTAGATCTGATCTTGCATTTGATAAGGGAAGCAAGGCGTAAGGTATATCAATGGAACCTTCATTGGATTAGCCCACCTTCAAAAAGATTGACAATGTAAAATAATGTGGCACGTGAAATTCTAAAAACACAAATTTTATAGAAGACAGGAAGATTATATACGTAACTGAATGTACAATAATCAACACACAACAGTAAAAAATTTAAAAAAGTAATACGACTAAAAAGTGGCAATACAGGGATTCAGTTAGTCTCCCCAGTTATTCAAACTTAACATCAAGGAATCGTTTGTGGAACTGAATAAACTTCACAGGAATTAAATTAAAACTGAGGGAGAAGGTATTACATTAATAAAATTCACTGGTGATATTGCCATGTTCACCAAAAGTGAAGAAGAATTACCAGAGCTGTTGAATGCAGTGAACAGTTGGATGGGCACAGAATTGTGATTTAAACAAAGAAAGATGAAAGTATTGCAGAGCAGTGGAACAGCTCAGTGACAAACTTATTAAAATTAGAGACCACAACGTAAAGGAATTTAAGTGATTCTGCTACCTGGGAAGCAAATTTACACAAAGAGACAAAGCCAGGTTGTTACAAGAAGTAAAGTAACACAGGAAAACATCTTTTTAGGAAAAATTGGGGCTTCTGGTACCAAAGATAGGCCTCGATCTGGTGACGAAATATGTGAGAATGTACATTCGGAGCACAGTATTGTATGAAAGTTAATCATGGGTTATGGGAGATACAGGAAGAGAACTGGAGCATTCATAATGGGGATGTTGAGAATAAGGTGAACTGAATAAAGGAACTGCAGAAGTTCTCTGCAGGATCTATGATACTGGCAGTACATGGAAAACTGTGAAAAGAAGGGGCTGCATAATAGGATACATGTGTAGACATTAGGAAATAAATGCCATGAAAACAGTAGAGAGTAAAACCTGTAGTGGGAGACAATGATTGGATTATATCCAACAAATAACTGAAAACTTTGGATGCAAATACTGCTCTGGGGTAAAGAGGCTGCCCCTGCACCCCTCTTCCCAGCAATAAATGATGTGATCTCAGCACTCTAAATGTGTTGACGGAGAGAAATGTGATCTACTATAGGCTGAGTTTCTGTTTATCATGCCTATTGTTACTTTTTTTCACTATTGTTTTAGGGCACAAAACGGCTAACGTCACAACCGCCCATTCTGTGGCTCAGTGAAGGGTAAAAACAGGAATATAAATCAGCAGCAATGGGAGCAAAACTGGACGAGGGGCACTGAAAACGGAAAGAAATCTTAGAAAAGTGCTACTGAAGTGGGATTGTTTTCCCAGAAACGAGCTTCAAAAGACGAATCTCACCTCACTAACACTTATAAACGCAAGGACGCCATCAGCTGAGTGTGCATTATCTTCTAAAAGGGGAGAATATCAGGCGACAGCTGTAAACAGGCATATAGCGGATTAAAATAGGGGCACTCAAGTAAATGGTGTCTCTTGAGAGCAGTGGGGACAGAGCAGGGGAGAATCACCACTTAGAAACATGTCGATGGCTAAAAAGACAGAGCCGGCTGCAGTGGTCTTGCAGTTCTAGGCGCTGCAGTCCGGAACCGTGGGACTGCTACGGTCGCAGGTTCGAATCCTGCCTCGGGCATGGATGTGTGTGATGTCCTTAGGTTAGTTAGGTTTAAGTAGTTCTAAGTTCTAGGGGACTGATGACCTAAGATGTTAAGTCCCATAGTGCTCAGAGCCATTTAAAAAGACAGTGCCGGAGTCTAGCTTTAAAATATTCTCCTCCCGACGACGAGGCCGCGATGATGATGTCCAAGCACAGGGAAGAAGGTTTGTGTCCCGATATTTATTATCAAGATGTACAAAATAATGTGTGTGTGTGCCATAAAAGATCAACACGATGACATAACACGTTCTGTATATTGGCCAAGGGAACCATGCGAACAGCGGGCCGAGGAAGATAGACAGCAGCCTTTGCTTCTGTATCGGCCCCCTCGTTTCCACACATACCAACATGCCCTGGGATCCAGAAGAATGCCATAGAGATGCCACCTAAGTGGAGTATGTGTAGGCAGTCCTGAATCCAGTGGACCAGAGGGTGGATGGGATAGAGAGATGGTCAGGAAGCCAAAATCTAATGGGGGTGTTGTCAATAATATAGACATTCCCAACACCAAAGGTGGTCTTGGAGCCGTCAGTGCAAATAAATGTGGCATCCTCCATTTGTGCAAACAGAGCAGCAAATGCCCAACAATAAACAGTTGGGGGGGTGCTAACCTTGGGAAGGTGAGAAAGGTCACGGAGAAGGCAGGTCTGGGGGTGAAGCCAAGGTGGTGAGTGTAGCAGTTGACAGAAGCATATTCCCGGAGGTAGTAGAAAGGAAGGGCTGTCAGCATACCCTAAATCCAAGGACGGGTCGAAAAAAAGGGCACGGGTCATATGAGCAGGCACGGAAGATAGATGACTAGCGTAACGACTCAGATGGACAGCTCACCAACTGAACAGTGGAGTGTCAGCAGTCTAAGCGTAAAGGCTCTCCATGGGGCTAGTGTAAAAAACTCGAGATGTTAAACGCTGTCCACAGTGGTGGACAGAATGTAGACGCTGAAGAAAAGATAGCCCTGTAGAGACGTAAACTACGCTTTTATAATCCAATTTCGAGCGCACTAAGGCGCGATCTGCGCAGAGGAGGAACACTGTCTACTCCCCAGTAGATACCACTCAGAACATGGAGCGTGTTGAGGGATCGGAGATAGTGAGCCGAAAGATATGAAACGTCGGAAGAACAGCTCATTCTCAAACATGTCCCAAGAATTTGGCGAGGTCAGTGAACGGAAGGTCTACAGAGCCTATGTGTAGGGAACGTGCATAAAACTTCGTACGACGCCAAAAATTTACACAGACGATCTTACTGGAAGCCAGTGTAGATGCTTTATGAGTGGAGGTGATCGATATATCCTTGAAGATGAGGTCCGAAAAGGCTGGTCCATTGAGAGCTGTAGTAGACTGCAAAATCATCGACAAAAAGGGAGCCTGAGACATCGGGAAGGAGGCAATCCATAACTGGGTCTATGGCGATGGCAAAAAGTGCAACACTTAGCATGGAGCCCTGGGGCACCCTGTGTTCTTGGGAGAAAGTACGGAGTAGTGTTCACCCGCACCTTAAATGTACGCTCTGTCATAAATTAACGAATGAAAAGGGGTTGCCAACCACGAAAGCCCAAGAGAACGGTGTGCAGATTACGTCTGCCCCCTCGAGATCAAAAAATACAGCTACAATTTGGCGTTTCCTGAGGAAATTGTACATGATATAAGTGGGGAGAGCAACAAGATGATCAAAGGCAGAACGATGCTGTCGGAAACCGCATTGGTCAGTTGTTAAAAGGCTTTGGGATTCCAGCCACCACCCTAAATGGCAATTTACCATGCGCTCCAAAACATTACAAACCCTACGTGTGAGAGACTTTGGGCGATAGCTGGAGGAGCGATGTTTGTCCTTTCCCGGTTGTGCAACAGGAATGACCATTGCTTCCCGCCATCTTATGGGAAAGTTACTGTTGACCTAAAGTCAGTTACAAAGGCGAAGGAGGTAGCATAACTAGGATATGATAGGTGCAGCAACATTTGGACGTGGATATCATCCAATCCCAGTGCAGAAGAGCGAGAGGGGGAGAGTGCATGTCTGAGTTCCAGCATAGGAAAAACATCATTATAGCTTTCATGACTTTGAGAGGAAAAAGCAAGAGGTCGCTCTTCAGCTAATCGTTTCCTCGGCAGAAATGCTGGTGGGTAATTAGAAGAGCTCAAAATCTCAGCAAAGTGTCGACCCAGTGAGTTATACATTGCGAGTGGATCCACTAAGGAATCCTGCATGACAGTTAGCCCAGAGGTCACGGAAAGCTTGATGTGCTGGTTATCAGTCGGATTCGACTCCAAACAATTGATGTGGGAGTGTAGGTATTAAATGAGCTACTAAATAAGTCCCAGCTTGCCTTCTTGGTATTGCATATGATGTGACAACATTGCGCATGTAACTGCTTATGGCAGATACAGTTGGCCAACATAGGATGATGGTGGAAAACGCGAAGAGCATGTCACTGCTCACGTACTGCGTTACAGCACGCTTCGTTCCACTAAGGAACCGGGGGCTCATGGGCAATGGGGAGGTATAAGGTACTGAACGTTTCATGGCTGTAAGAATAACTTTCGTAACATGAGTGACCTGATCGTCAATGCTAGGAAATTTATGGTCATCAAATGTTGCTAGAGAGGAGAGAAGTGTCCAATGGGCTTGGGAAAACTTCCAGCGCCTGAGGCACATAGATGGCACTTGTGGCTGTCATCGAAGGACACATGGAAAATGGTCACTCAAGCATGTATCAGCAACGAACCATTCAAGGTCAAAATGAGAGTAGGTTGACGTGGAGGCAGACGAAAATGTGGGTTCCCCAGTGCTGAGGAAAACAAGAATTGCTTGGTGGAAGAGGTCAATCAATAGGGAGCATCTCGGATAAGGACACAGAGATCCCCAAAGCGGCTGGTCAGCTTTGAAGTCCCTTACCAGCAAGTAGGGGAGGGGGGGTGCTGACCAAGGAGATGAAGCAGATCGGGTATTGTCACTGCTGTGGACGATGAGATGTATATGGTACAAACAGAGAAGGGAAAGATGTACAGCGCCAGCGCCAGCTTGGAAGGAAGTGTAAGTGAATTGGGTGATCCCGGATAGTATCATAAGTACCCTGTGTGCCACAACACCAGCAACAGAGAGGAGATCAAGCTAGACTGATTGGAAATGAGGGAAGACAAAGTGATATTGCAAAGGATAATTGACATATGGTGGACGAAAAAAGGAAAAATCTCACCATGGTAGCCGTAAGCTCAGCGACCACTGAGAGCTGGTGGCCAATGAGATGGAACGGCATTTAGTCAGAGGCAGAAGACCCTGACCCGTATATTGTTTGGGAGTAGCTCTTGCCACCACTAATCAGGTTGTTGATCGGCCGCCAGCTTTGCATCTCTGAGAGCACAGAAGATGACAGAGGGCGGATACCGCTGGGTGGCGCTTTAGAAGAAACAAGCCATGGCAGAGAAACTGTGTTACTTATGAGCCTACTTTGAAGCAGGATTTTGAGATGAAGGAGTAGTAGATGATTGTGAGGTCTGGCTACATAAAAAATCTTCGAGTAGGCTCTTTTTGGAAGTCCAGGAGTCCGATTTTGGGACCCATGATTTAGCAGGAGCCGATGAAGGTTAAGCCTTAGAGTCGGCGGGTGATAGTGGGGAGGTGAAATGGGCGATCTTTGGGCTGGTCCATATGACGACCGTGGCGCTAAAGGTGAGATCGCAAGTCTGCATGGCTACCTCCTTAGTAGGTGGAGGAGAGGTATGGACAGTGCTATATTTACCCTCTGAGAGCACAATGGGCTTACTACTGGCGAATAACACTCCTTCACTCAGGTTTCCTAAATAATTCGTTCATTTTTAAAAATAGGACGGTCTCTAGAAGAAGCAGCGTGGTGGCCCATACAGATGATGCAATGAGGGGATAGTGGTGGACAATCACCCTCAAGGGCATCTCTACCACAGGTAACACATTTGGCCATATTGGAACATGACTGGCTGGAACGATTAAACCTCTGATACTGACAGCAACGCGTAGGATTGGGGATGTAAGGGCGAACTGAAATTATCTCATATCCTGCTTCAATGTTCAATGGAAGCTGAACTCTGTCAAACGTCAAGAAGAGAGTGTGGGTTGGTACCAATTCCTTCTCAATCCATTTCATTACTCAATGTACGGCCGTTACTCCCTGATCACACAGGTAATTTTGAATGTCCTCATTTGATAATCCATCGAGTGATCTTGTATAAACCACACTGTTGGTTGAGTTTAAAGCATGGTGAGCTTCCACCCAGACAGGGAAGGCCTGCAACAGTGTAGTTCGAAGCAATTTTTTGCCTGTTTCTAAGAACAAGGCGCCATTTCGTAACTGGAACCAAGACTACAGGATCTGCAGTTGTGTCGACACCTTTCTGAATAATGAAAGTGTTTACTGTTGAGTAGTCTTGACCATCAGACCGAGAAACAACTAGGAACTTTGGCACTGACTGAAGAATTTTCTGTGGCTGAGAGTCATCTAGCTTTCTCTTGTGGACAGAAATTGTAGAAGTAGAAGAAACAATTGCGGAAATATCCCCCACGATTACTGGCGTCTCCGATGACGTGCTCCTTCCTAGTGGGGGCCCTCTCTGAGTGATTGTCCACACCTCAGTTCACAGCTCCCAAGAAACAGACGGAGGGAACAATCGGCAAGTTTGGAAGGTACCAGGTCAAGTAATCACCCCTCCCTGGGTCTGGCCTTTACCAGGTGGTACGTATGTGTCTTACTTGTCTACCCGAGGTGGGGAATTACGCGTCACCCCGTCACTGGCTACGTATGAGAACACGTGGGTTTGTCTTCAGATGCACAGGGAGGAAAGAAAGAAAAAGGGACGAACAAAGATAAGGAAAGAAAGTAAAATTTCTCAAACGCCGCAGCGGAGAATGTAAAGGGAAGAATCAGCGAAAGAGAAGGATAAAGTAAGGACAGATACTTTACATTGTAGAGATGAAAAAATAGAAACCACTTCATTCGTTCAAAAGTGTCTGTCTCCGGATGTAGGCGCAAAACATACAACAAAGAGAGGGAGAAAGGGAGGGGGGTTAGGATCGGGCACTGGGTGGGATGTGAAGAGGGAAGGTATGCAGCCTGGAAAGGAAAGAGAGCTGCACAAGCTCGGGGTCCCATGCTTGCCACGAACGTATCCATAAAAGAGTTGTGGACCCCCTGGAGGGGCTGTGGTTGCTTGGACTACCTGTTATACAGTGGTGCAATCAATGTGGTGCAGATCCTGAAGAGGTTAGGCAGTACAGACCTTCTTCTCTGACTATTGCTTTTGTTTTGATTCTTGAATAGTTTAATTCTTGTTACTAGCACAAATTGAATCAAGAACTCTAGGATTATTTCTCGTTCCTCATTTCTACCAACGACCCTACATTTACTCTTCTGCCTGCTACAGCATTCCTACACCCCATAATTTTTAAATGTTTACATCCTTTTAAATACAGTGTTACAGCTCACATACTCTCTTTGACTAGATTTTCTGTGTGTGACGTTGGCTTATACGTCTGAGTTAATGTAGGTTGCATTACTGATTGCGATGGGAGTAAATCACTGAAATGTTCACAACAGATCACTCTTTTCCCTAGCAAAGTATTACAATGTTATTTCTCTTATACAAGTGCCTCATTCTGTGGATACCATCCCATTATTCATCTTCCCTTACGTTTCACCTTGCTGATCCTCTTTTAATCTAGAATGAGCCCTTACATTTCATTTTTTTTTGCACCTTTTCCACAATGTAGAGCTAATGTGTAAGGGGGGGGGGGGGGGGGGTTACTCACCACATGATGGCAGGGACAGTGGCTTCTTCAGGTGGAGGACACGTGGGCAGTGGGGCCGCAGCAGGTGTCTGGCGGGGTGCGCCGACAGTGGTGGCTGTGGTGGTGGTGGTGGTGGTGGTGCTGACGGTGGCGGTGGGCCTCAGCTGCGTAGCGGCTGGTGCGATGCAATACAGAGAGAGGCAGAGTGTGAGCTGGCTGGCGTGTCCTCGTGGGGACCTGGGGGTGGCTCACTGTAGCCAGCACTGCTGAGGGACCGTCCACACACTGGCAACCGGCAGACGACACGAGCCGAACACGGGGATAGCTCTCTACTTAATAAAAACGAATTACCAGTAAGCTAATAACAATCAGTCGCACCATATGAGCTCCCCACATCAGTCACTCACAGCACCATCCAACAGGTAGTTCAAACCCAGGTCCAGCCAGAAGGTACATACAACGGCCAACACTTGCACAAAATGTAATTACAGGATTACTGGACAGGTCACTTCAAGTACCATCACCCTCAAAACTATCCAAACGGACTGAATTCCACTGCACCTAATTTTTAGGCACCCACATAGTGTTACTGTCTTGCAGTCCCTCTGATCTCTCATTGGTAGAGGCATTTCACTCTACAAAATGGTTACCATAGGCGCCACTTGACAAAACGGATATGCAACACTGTGAGTCCACAATCAGACTCTCACGATAATGTAAATATTACGGAACATTTTACAATTAGAAGTCTCTTAAGCGCTTCTAAACTCTTATTTATTTAAATAAATGACAATTTAGTACGCAGCTCGTGGTCGTGCGGTAGCGTTCTCGCTTCTCACGCCCGGGTTCCCACGTTCGATTCCCGGCGGGGTCAGGGATTTTCTCTGCCTCGTGATGACTGGGTGTTGTGTGATGCCCTTAGGCTAGTTAGGTTTAAGTAGTTCTAAGTTCTAGGGGACTGATGACCATAGCTGTTTAGTCCCATAGTGCTCAGAGCCATTTGAACCATTTTTGAAATGACATTTTAGAAACTAAGTTTCAACTTGAAATAACATGACGAAAACTTTTGTACTAGTCTAGAATCCACAACTCCAATCGAGCAACTGTTGTCTCTCTTAACTAAGTACGAAAGCTCTTAAATATTGTATCAGCCACAGGTAAGCCTGTGTGTGCGTGTAGAAATGACGTAGCACAAAGTTGTGTGTTCGTTGAGGATTCAACCCATCACCTAATAGGACTGTTAACTATGCACAATAATACGTAATATACCAAATATTTCGCTAGTAGCGAGATGACAATCTGAAATGTTGAGACAAAGAATTTTGTTCCTCTCCTGGGATTTGGATCCAACTCCTATGTTGTTTTCTAGCACCAAATACACGTTAAACATCTGCTTAGTTCACCAGTAGCGAGATGTGCACACGTCTGAAGTGGAAATAACGTACGAAAAGTTCTGTGTGGGATGGGAATCTGGGGCCTGCACGCAGCACCGTTCTTGACTGCACACAAGGAGACGTTGATTAACGAATTATTTCGCCAGTTGCTAGGAGTGACATGTTTTAACCTGAAATGATGGCTTGAAAAGTTTTGTGTGTGACGGAGTCTAAACCAACACCAACCGTCGTCGCTGGCAAGGTACACAGAGGCGATAAAAAACATAATTACTTTTCTCCTTTAGTTTAATGTGCACATACTAAAATTTCAAATAACACAATGCAAATCTTCGCAGCCAACCACGATTACAATACATGCTAATTACTACACACATACCCCTGGGAAGCATTTCTTAGCTCAAAAGATCTTCATTACACCAGATGCGTACTGTTACATTCTGAGGACTCACATTACCATTTAATTAAACAATTTTTCTGAGGACAAACATTTTCTTTTTATAAATCCAAGGCCCAATGGTTCAAATGTCCACCCGACCATGCTTATTTACGTTTTCCTTTGTTTCCTTAAATCTATCAACACAAATGCTGAGGCTTTTCCTTTGAAAGGGCACTGTAGATTCCCTTCCCCACATTTGCTCTTGCAATCGATGGACGTTTAACCCTAAATTACTTTTTTCTTTCTTCCTTAACATTTCCTATTGAATTCAAGTTGAGAGGCACCCACATGCCTTGCTCATACTGTGGCATCAAGCAGTCAGGCCTGCAAGATGAGTGGTCTGCCAAGCGAGTGGATTCATTCTTATTTATCGAGTAATATGAACTCTTGAACTCTCAATTAAGTTACTGTCATTCTGATAGTTTCTGCCGTTCCTATCCTCGACACTATCTGACCTATGAGTCGTGTCTCCGTTCACGATATTGCTCTCATTACCCAATCCTTGTAACAAGTGCTGAAATGACGCAGAATGGTCTACGCCTCTGCCTGCTATCGCTATATCTCTGCGCAATTTCCCTGGCAACTTCGCTATACAGATCCTAATGAGCTCCCCAGGTTCGTATGGCACATCCAAATACCTATTTCGTCTCAGCATTTCCTGATAGCACGACACTGGATCTCTTATACCACCTTCGTTACAATTTGGCCTCATCTATATGCTTTGCGTAACCTGGTCCTGCTTACTTTTCGACCAGAATTCATTTAAATAGCTACTACAGTCTTTAATAACTTCCTGCATTTTCGCTCTAGCCTCGTCCCTCAAATGGTTGCACACAAACTTCATTTTGAGGAGCGGTCCCCACGATGCAGGTAATGAATCTTGAAATTGAGACAGCCACAAACATGGATGTTGGTAGTTATCAGGATCCGGAAAACAAGTGAACTTTTGTACCGACACGAAGTGTCTCCTACATTCTTCTTCCGCATTTATGTTTTCCGACCTTGGGCTATACCCAGTTGGATTTGCCACCTGTTTTATCCGACACAACCGTTCATCTAACTCTCTGAGTTCGTCTTCCTCTTTCTGCCTATTTTCTTTTTTTGAATTTATCTCACTCTCCCTCTGCAATCTACCTGGTGGTGTGTCACCTCCGCTACTGCATGCTAATTGCAACTGTGCTAGTTCTTCCCTTTGTTTCCTATTTATTTCTAATTGCGCCTGTAATAGTGATTGTATCTCTTCCTGCTCGGCATAAACCTCTCGCTGCGTACTGTCAGAGCCTGTCTCGCCTCTTACACTGACCTTTTCTTCATCTGCACTAATTGTATTCATTCTGACCACTACCTCCACAACTTCATCCCTGTATTTATTTAGCGCAACTTCCTGCTGGGTGACTTGAGCTTCCACGCTGTCTAATGCCCCTTGTTTATCTGCAAGTAAGTCCTCCACTACCTCTTTGATTCGCTCATCTGGCAACACGTCCCTACGTTCTGTAATATCACTCTCTATTGCACTTATTCGTACCTCCAAATCATTGGCTTTTTCTTTCACGGCATCACATACTTGCTTCAATGCATCCAGATTCTTCTCCCCCTCGTCTAACCGATTATTAACTGCGGACAGACGCTCATCGATAACTGTGTGTAGCTTCCTCATTGCCTCTTTATTTCCCTTATCCATTGCCTCCAATCTTTCCTTATTTGCTTCCAATCTTTCCTTAGTCTCCCTATCTCTCTCCTTATTATCTCTATCCATCGCTTCCAATCTTTCCTTATTATCTCTAACCATCGCTTCCAATCTTTCCTTATTTGCTTCAAATCTTTCCTTATTCTCCCTATCTCTCTCCTTATTATCTTTATCCATCCTCTGTAAAAACTGCAGTAGCACATTGTCATTTGCTACTTTCGGTGCGCTCACCTTGTTCGCCTGAGAAACCGTAGCTTCGCCAAGGGTAGCTTCACTTTCACTGCATACCTGACCTAGTCCCGGCTCGCCCGCGTCGTCGAGAAAAGCCCCCGGTTGTGGACAAAGCCCGCCGCATAAAGGATCACCTAGCCGCGGTCCGCAGAACAATTCAGCGCCTTCCGAGTGTTTGCCGTTCCCGCTCATTAACCCAAGGTCGACACCTACTTCCTGCTGCACTGCTACGTTCACGCCAGAATCACTATTCTCCATGCTGACTATACTTTTCGACTGTGACCTAGTTACTATGGACATTACGCAAAAAAAATTATGCCCGCATCTCGTGGTCGTGCGGTAGCGTTCTCGCTTCCCACACCCGGGTTCCCGGGTTCGATTCCCGGCGGGGTCAGGGATTTTCTCTGCCTCGTGATGGCTGGGTGTTGTGTGCTGTCCTTAGGTTAGTTAGGTTTAAGTCGTTCTAAGTTCTAGGGGACTTATGACCACAGCAGTTGAGTCCCATAGTGCTCAGAGCCATTTTTTTGAAAAAAAAATTATACAACCATCTTCCAGCCTACGGCGATATAGCAATTACTTACATAAAAAAATAAAAGATCCTCACCAATCCAGAAAGAAATTGCAAACAGAAAAAATTTTACTTCTTAGCGCTATCACAATATATTCCATCAAAAAACAAAAAAAATCTTAACAGCAAACCCTAACAGCAAAATATGCTGGGAGGGTCGAAATTATGAGAGGCACCCACATGCCTTGCTCATACTGTGGCATCAAGCAGTCAGGCCTGCAAGATGAGTGGTCTGCCAAGCGAGTGGATTCATTCCTATTTATCGAGTAATATGAACTCTCGTACTCTCAATTAAGTTACAAATTATCCTCCTGTGTGAATAATACGCAACGGAAACGCACATCTGACTATCAGTAATTTACAGAACTCTGACTGTTCACTACACACTGGCAATACCACATTTTCTTTTTGTCTTTTATTTAACGGCTTTTATCAACACGTGGCCACCGCACTGAATATGAATGGCGCACACATTATAAATTCGGGACATCGTGTCAACATACAATTCGAAGGAAAAGTCCACCAATCTTTTTCTTTTCACTATCTTATTTATTCCGATAAATTTTATAACCTAAACACACAAATTCTATAACCTACAACAATAACACATGAGAAATTCCGCCCAGTGGACATGGCTTTACATTGGTGATTCTGTACCTTATGGTCTCGTAATTATTTAACGCCACAGTGGACTTTCTGGATAGGATGGTGGATTTTTTATTATATGTCACACTTCGACTCTCACAATCATCATCACGAAACTTTCCTCCAGATCGAGCGGTACAGAAGGAACAAGCATAACCCACTAATCTTTTGAAACTACCTTGCTACTCTCCCATGCAAACTACACATACCCAAATTACATGACATACAGCACACTACAACATGGAATACAAAACACTAAATAGTCACAATGTGGTGTCACCGCTAGACACCACACTTGCTAGGTGGTAACTTAAATCGGCAGCGGTCCTGTAGTACACGTCGGACCCGCGTGTCGCCACTGTGTATTCGCAAACCTAGCGCCACCACATGGCAGGTCACAAGACACGGACTTGACCTCGCCCCAGTTGTACGGACGACATAGCTTGCGACAAGACGTATCACGTCTTCCTCTCATTTGCCGAGAGACAGATTAAATAGCCTTCAGCTAGTCCATCGCTGCTACCTAGCAAGGCGCCATGTGTATCATTGCTAATTGCTTACTACTATGCAAGAGATGTATTTCAACAAGAAGAACATCATTAAAAGTTAAGTAGATGACAATCTCTCTTCTTTTCTTTATAGTTTTTCATCCAGTCTCCTGTTTCAGAATTTACGCCCGTCTGCGTTAGTTTCGCGTGCACCTAGCCACTCATTGTGTCGAGACCTTAGGGAATCGACACAACAATATTTTGGCGACGAGGATGGGATGCCGCGCCCACGTTGCAGTCTTTGTGTTATACTTGCTCTAATTTGCTTGTGTCATGGCTTCGCCGCATTCTCCAGATGTACTGTCCGAATTTTTTCGCTTGCAGAATCAGCAGACGCAGGCGTTATTGGAAGCCCTTGGACAGCTCGTCCAGGGTCAACGTGCGCTGCAAACCGATGCGGCGGCAGCCGCTTCTTCGCTACCGCAGCCACACAACGCTGTCGCACCGCCATTTAGGCCCTTTGAGGCCACAACCGAAAGCTGGACTGAGTGGGCCGATCAGTTCAACTTCCACCTCACTGCTTATGGAATTCAAGGTAAAGAGCGGCAGCCGTTTTTGCTTTCTTGTGTCGGTGTGTCTACCTACCGGGTGATAGTGAAATTGTTTCCCCGACGCGACGTAGCAACTCTGACCTACGAGGAAATTTTGTCGGCTTTAGATGCCTATTTCAAAGAAACAGTTAATGTTGTTGCAAAACGGTATGCGTTTTTTCGTACAAAACGTACCGCCGGTCAGACTAATAGGGAGTGGGTAGCAACTTTGCAAGGCCTTACTAGAGACTGCGCGTTTGCCTGTGAATGTGGCCTCCCATATTCAGATACTATGGTGCGTGATGCAATTGCACAGAACGTTTCTGATGTTCGCATACGGGAACAGATTTTGAAGCTAGTTAATCCCTCCCTGCAACAAGTGATAGACATATTGGTCAGGCAAGACACACTTGACTTTGCTCAGGCATCATTTGAACCTTCGCCGGCAGTGTGTCACGTTAATCGGCCCGCCGGGCCCGCTGCACGGGACGCTAAGCGGCCCTCGCGCCCGACTTCGCTGCGGCCGCCTAGCTTGCAACCACGTGCGCCGCGTAAGCAAGCAAATGCAGTGAAATCTTGCCCGCGGTGTGCAACTAGACATTCGCGTGAAAATTGCCCGTCACGCCAAGCTATTTGCTTTTACTGTCAAAAGAAAGGACATGTACAAAGTGTTTGCCAGAAAAAGCTTAGGTCAGACAATCACACAAATTCCAGGCCCTTTGCTTCGCGCCGGAATCGAACCCAGGACAATCAGGCTCGTGGACCTTCACCCTTGGACATTCATGTGGTTCATTCCCACCCGTCCAGTGACACTTTAGCTAACAGTGACTGTGTTCGTCCCACCCAAAGTGTGCGTCGACGTCGCCGGAAATCCCGTAAAGTTGCAAGTGCTTCTGGACCTGTATCAGTTCAAATTGCACGAGACAGTCGCTCTTGTCGTCAACAAGACAATAAACTTTTTGTGGACTTAGACTTTGCAGGAAAAGTGATCCCATTCCAGCTCGATACCGGAGCTGCTGTTTCATTGCTCAATCACGACACGTACAAACAACTGGGCGCCCCGCCATTGCGTGCCGCAAATGTTACGTTAACTAGTTACTCAGGACAGCATATACCTGTGTTAGGACAGTGCAGCCTTATTGCAACATACAAGGGACAGACAAAACTTGTGTCCTTTTATGTTCTTCGTTCCTCTAGTGCAGTGAACTTGTTTGGCTTAGATTTGTTTCAATTGTTTAATATGTCTATTGTAAATCAGGTCCTATCCGTGAATCAGACTGTGCCTTCCGCCAGTGTTTCTAGTCTTTGTGAAGAATTTGCAGACATTTTTGCACCGGGCCTTGGTTGCGCTCAGAACTATGAAGCGCATTTGGAACTGAAAGACAACGCGCAACCGAAATTTTTCAGAGCGCGCAATGTTCCCCACGCATTGCGTGATGAGGTCGCACGAACATTAGCCGAATTAGAATCTCAAGGTGTCATTGAACGAGTGCAGGCTTCTCTCTGGGCCTCACCCTTAGTAATTTTGCCCAAACCTTCCGGAAAATTGAGACTTTGCGTGGACTTCAAGGCAACTGTGAATCCACAACTTGTGACTGCTACTTTTCCTTTGCCCCGCCCGGAAGATCTTTTTGACAAACTGTGCCCGGGAAAATATTTTTCAAAATTGGACCTAGCAGATGCGTACTTGCAAATACCTGTGGACGAAGAATCCCAGCGCGTCTTAGTGGTTAACACGCATCTTGGCTTGTATCGCTTCAAAAGACTGCCATTCGGGTGTGCATCCGCCCCTGCTTTATTTCAGCAATATTTACAAACTATTTGTGCGTCGGTCCCTACGGCTGCGAACTATCTGGACGATATTGTGATCTCAGGAAAGACAGAAGCAGAACATTTGCAAAATCTCCGAACATTATTTCAGGTATTGCGTCAGAATGGTCTTCGCTTGAGGAAGGACAAATGTGTGTTTTTTGCTCGTGATTTACCGTACCTGGGGCATGTCATAAATGCCCAAGGTATACATCCGAGTCCAGAGCACCTTCGTGCCATTCAGGACTTGCCGTCACCGCAGAACTTAAAACAGCTACAGAGTGTGCTGGGTAAGGTAAATTATTATCATCGGTTTGTGCGCAATGCTTCTTCTATTTCAGCTCCGCTTCATCGCTTACGCCGTAAAGGTGTTCCGTTCGTCTGGACGACGGAATGCGAACGCGCCTTTCGTCAGTTGAAATCGGCGTTACTTTCAAATACTTGCCTTACGCCATTCGATCCCCGAAAACCCCTTTTGTTGATGGTCGATGCATCGGCTTTCGGGATCGGTGCTGTGCTTGCGCACAAAGATGGTTCGCATGATCGCCCTATTGCCTTTGCGTCAAAATTGCTCTCATCTGTGCAAAGAAATTATTCCCAAATAGAGAAGGAAGCTTTGGCTCTTGTGTTTGGTGTAACAAAGTTTCACGATTTCTTGTATGGTCGTCACTTTACCATCATCACGGACCACAAACCGTTGACATCGCTTTTTCATCCGCACAAGCCTGTACCTCCACGTACAGCGCAGAAATTCATTCGCTGGTCACTTTTTCTCTCGCAGTACCGCTACGATATTTTGTATCGGTCCACTGCTAAGCACGGAAACGCTGATGCGTTGTCCCGTTTGCCTGTTGCTGAGGATAAAGCATTCGATTCTTCCGAACTTGCTTGCATGTTCATTGATTCGGAAGCCGATGACGTGGTCGCATCGTTTCCGATTGATTTTCGTCGTGTAGCTACTGCCACAGCTGCTGACCCTGTCCTTGCTTCCGTTTTGCGTTTTGTTGCTACGCAATGGCCCTTGTCAAAGTCACGGATCGAGGATCCTTTGGTTCGCCGTTTTTTTGCTCACAAGGAGAGACTTTTTGTCCGACGTGGTGTTTTGTTGTTGCGTTCCGATAATGATCAATCCCGAGTCGTGGTCCCACGTTCGTTCCAGTCCTCTGTCTTAAAGCTTCTTCACCAAGGACATTGGGGTATAGTGCGAACGAAACAGCTTGCTCGTCAGCACTGTACTTGGTTCGGAATCGATGCTGCGATTACGAATATGTGCTCCTCTTGCGTGGTGTGTGCCGAACAACAATCCGCACCGCCGCGGAAATTCTTTGCATGGCCGAAAGCCACTTCCCCTTGGCAACGCTTGCACATCGCTTTTGCTGGTCCATTCTGGAATGCTCGATGGTTGGTTGTGGTCGATGCTTTCAGTAATTTTCCTTTTGTTGTCCGGATGTCTTCCACGACGTCTTCTGCCACAATCCAAGCCTTGTCTGCTATCTTTTGCATTGAAGGTCTTCCGCAGACTCTTGTTTCCGACAATGGCCCACAATTCATGTCCGCAGAATTTCAGTCATTCTGCAAGGCCAATGGTATTCAACATCTGACATCCGCGCCGTTTTCGCCTCAGTCAAACGGTGCCGCGGAACGATTGGTCCGGACTTTCAAGTCACAGATGTTGAAGTTGAAAGAGTCGCATTCTCGGGAGGACGCTTTGTTGCTCTTTTTGTCTTCATATCGCTCTCAGCCTCGCGATGGTCGCTCGCCGGCTGAATTGCTCCATGGTCGTCCTCATCGAACTTTGATGTCTTTGCTGCATCCGCCACATCAGGTTCCTGTGCAGCGGCAGACTCCTGCTTTTGCTCCTGGCGACGTTGTCTATTATCGCAACTATCGCGGTTCACAGCGTTGGCTCGCAGGGCGCATTCTTCGCTGCCTCGGCCGCGCGATGTATTTGGTTTTGGGGGCCTCTGGTGAGGTGCGTCGGCATCTCAATCAGCTGCGCCTCTGTCGTCGCCTGGGTTCTGCCGCTCCCCGTCTGCTTTCAGCGACGGAGCCGTCCGGTCCGCGCCTTGGGGACCCATCTACTGGCTCGCCTCATCCCCAGGTGTTACCGACGATGCCTTCCATTTTGCCTCATGGCGTCGCGCCGCCGCAGCCGCCGCCGGCGCCGCCAGCAGCGGACGCTTCGCTGCAGCCGCCTCGCGCCTCCCTGGGTCACGCGCCGCCGCTCGCTTCCCGTGACCAGCCGTCCTCCGCCATGGACCTCTTGCCCGCTCCGGACCAGATGTCGTCTTCGCCCGTCGGGTGCTCCGACCACATTGAGGTCGACCCTGCGGACCCTCTCTCATTACGTGCGCATGCACCTCATGTTGACGTGCACCCTGGACTAGGTTTGCAGGCGTTTCCTAGCTCCCCTCGGACCGAATGGCCGGGTGCGGGTGGCACAGCCTCGCCTGTTGTTAGGCTCCCCACCTCATCGCATACGTCAACATGGGGTCCTCCCCACGGCGGGCGGAAGCCTTATCTCACGACCGTTCGCCGATTTGCGGGGGAGGAATGTGGTGTCACCGCTAGACACCACACTTGCTAGGTGGTAACTTAAATCGGCAGCGGTCCTGTAGTACATGTCGGACCCGCGTGTCGCCACTGTGTATTCGCAAACCTAGCGCCACCACATGGCAGGTCACAAGACACGGACTTGACCTCGCCCCAGTTGTACGGACGACATAGCTTGCGACAAGACGTATCACGTCTTCCTCTCATTTGCCGAGAGACAGATTAAATAGCCTTCAGCTAGTCCATCGCTACTACCTAGCAAGGCGCCATGTGTATCATTGCTAATTGCTTACTACTATGCAAGAGATGTATTTCAACAAGAAGAACATCATTAAAAGTTAAGTAGATGACAATCTCTCTTCTTTTCTTTATAGTTTTTCATCCAGTCTCCTGTTTCAGAATTTACGCCCGTCTGCGTTAGTTTCGCGTGCACCTAGCCACTCATTGTGTCGAGACCTTAGGGAATCGACACAACACACAACACTATCACTTTCAGCTTTCCCACTTCAATTAGTATTTATCCCAGTTTCACACGACACTGCCCCACTTTGTAATTCTACTTTCCTACTATGAACTCTGGAGATATTTGCACGTCTTCCTGTGCAATGCAAGCCAAGTGGCGTTGCTGGATAGACGGCCGACTCACCTTGCTTCTCTCTCAGAGTTTGAATCTAGCGTCACACGGAATCATATCACGCAAAGTAATATTAAGGACATATTCATCGCACACGCGAGTCCTCAACTGATACCATGGACGAGTACTTCTCTTTATCCTTTGTCTCATACACAGATTGAGACTCACACAGTACTCACCACGTGGAAGTACTCGTCTCTAATTTCAAGTCCTGCAAACGCCATTTCTTAAATATTTCAACTTATGGTACACACGCTATTTCTTAAATATTTCAACTTATTGTACACACGGAAGTATTTCAGCTTATTGCTACACGTGGTTTCATTGTGACCGTTGGTCACTTCCGAAGATTACTACGATCCCATTAATATTACCTGCCTGACATTTAATTCTCCCCACAAAAGTTCCTAAAATAGAGAAATTAGTATTTCAAACTACTCTTAAATATTCCACATGCATACCATGTCTTCACTCTTTTGTCATTACAGAGCACAACTAAAACATCTACATCTACATCTACATTTATACTCCGCAAGCCACCCAACGGTGTGTGGCGGAGGGCACTTTACGTGCCACTGTCATTACCTCCCTTTCCTGTTCCAGTCGCGTATGGTTCGCGGGAAGAACGACTAGCCGGTCGGAGTGGCCGAGCGGTTAAAGGCGCTACAGTCTGGAACCGCACGACCGCTACGGTCGCAGGTTCGAATCCTGCCTCGGGCATGGATGTGTGTGATGTCCTTAGGTTAGTTAGGTTTAAGTAGTTCTAAGTTCTAGGGGACTTATGACCACAGCAGTTGAGTCCCATAGTGCTCAGAGCCATTTTTTGAAGAACGACTGTATGAAAGCCTCCGTGCGCGCTCTAATCTCTCTAATTTTACATTCGTGATCTCCTCGGGAGGTATAAGTAGGGGGAAGCAATATATTCGTTACCTCATCTAGAAACACACCCTCTCGAAACCTGGCGAGCAAGCTACACCGCGATGCAGAGCGCCTCTCTTGCAGAGTCTGCCACTTGAGTTTATTAAACATTTCCATAACGCTATCACGGTTACCAAATAACCCTGTGACGAAAGGCGCCGCTCTTCTCTGGATCTTCTCTATCTCCTCCGTCAAGCCGATCTGGTACGGATCCCACACTGATGAGCAATACTCAAGTATAGGTCGAACGAGTGTTTTGTAAGCCACCTCCTTTGTTGATGGACTACATTTTCTAAGCACTCTCCCAATGAATCTCAACCTGGTACCCGCCTTACCAACAATTAATTTTATATGATCATTCCACTTCAAATCATTCCGCACGCATACTCCCAGATATTTTACAGAAGTAACTGCTACCAGTGTTTGTTCCGCTATCATATAATCATACAATAAAGGATCCTTCTTTCTATGTATTCGCAATACATTACTTTTGTCTATGATAAGGGACAGTTGTCACTCCCTGCACCAAGTGCCTACCCGCTGCAGATCTTCCTGCATTTCGCTACAATTTTCTAATGCTGCAACTTCTCTGTATACTACAGCATCATCCGGGAAAAGCCGCATGGAACTTCCGACACTATCTACTAGGTCATTTATATATATTGTGAAAAGCAATGGTCCCATAACACTCCCCTGTGGCACGCCAGAGGTTACTTTAACGTTTGTAGACGTCTCTCCATTGATAACAACATGCTGTGTTCTGTTTGCTAAAAACTCTTCAATCCAGCCACACAGCTGGTCTGATATTCCGTAGGCTCTTACTTTGTTTATCAGGCGACACTGCGGAGCTGTATCGAACGCCTTCCGGAAGTCAAGAAAAGTAGCATCTACCTGGGAGCCTGTATCTAATATTTTCTGGGTCTCATGAACAAATAACGCGAATTGGGTCTCACACGATCGCTGTTTCCGGAATCTATGTTGCTTCCTACATAGTAGATTCTGGGTTTCCAAAGACGACATGATACTCGAGCAAAAAACATGTTCTAAAATTCTACAACAGATCGACGTCAGAGATATAGGTCTATAGTTTTGCGCATCTGCTCGACGACCCTTCTTGAAGACTGTGACTACCTGTGCTCTTTTCCAATCATTTGGAACCCTCCGTTCCTCTAGAGACTTGCGGTACACGGCTGTTTGAAGGGGGGCAAATTCTTTCGCGTACTCTGTGTAGAATCGAATTGGTATCCCGTCAGGTCCAGTGGAATTTCCTCTGTTGAGTGATTCCAGTTGCTTTTCTATTCCTTGGACACTTATTCCGATGTCAGCCATTTTTTCGTTTGTGCGAGGATTTAGAGAAGGAACTGCAGTGCGGTCTTCCTCTGTGAAACAGCTTTGGTAAGAGGTGTTTAGTATTTCAGCTTTATGCGTGTCATCCTCTGTTTCAATGCCATCATCATCCCGGAGTGTCTGGATATGCTGTTTCGAGCCACTTACTGATTTAACGTAAGACCAGAACTTCCTAGGATTTTCTGTCAAGTCGGTACATAGAATTTTACTTTCGAATTCACTGAACGCTTCACGCATAGCCCTACTTACGCTAACTTTGACGTCGTTTAGCTTCTGTTTGTCTGAGAGGTTTTGGCTTCGTTTAAACTTGGTGTGAAGCTCTCTTTGCTTTTGCAGTAGTTTCCTAACTTTGTTGTTGTACCACGGTGGGTTTTTCCCGTCCCTCACAGTTTTACTCGGCACGTACCTGTCTAAAACGCATTTTACGATTGCCTTGAACTTTTTCCATAAACACTCAACATTGTCAGTATCGGAATAGAAATTTTCGTTTTCATCTGTTAGGTAGTCTGAAATCTGCCTTCTATTACTCTTGCTAAACAGAAAAACCTTCCTCCCTTTTTTTATATTCCTATTAACTTCCATATTCAGGGATGCTGCAACGGCCTTATGATCACTGATTCCCTGTTCGGCACATACAGAGTCGAAAAGTTCGGGTCTGTTTGTTATCAGTAGGTCCAAGATGTTATCTCCACGAGTCAGTTCTCTGTTTAATTGCTCGAGGTAATTCTCGGATAGTGCACTCAGTATAATGTCACTCGATGCTCTGTCCCTACCACCTGTCCTAAACATCTGAGTGTCCCAGTCTATATCTGGTAAATTGAAATCTCCACCTAAGACTATAACATGCTGAGAAAATTTATGTGAAATGTATTCCAAACTTTCTCTCAGTTGTTCTGCCACTAATGCTGCTGAGTCGGGAGGTCGGTAAAAGGAGCCAATTATTAACCTAGCTCGGTTGTTGAGTGTAACCTCCACCCATAATAATTCACAGGAACTATCCACTTCCACTTCACTACAGGATAAACTACTACTAACAGCGACGAACACTCCACCACCGGTTGCATGCAATCTATCCTTTCTAAACACCGTCTGTACCTTTGTAAAAATTTCGGCAGAATTTATCTCTGGCTTCAGCCAGCTTTCTGTACCTATAACGATTTCAGCTTCGGTGCTTTCTATCAGCGCTTGAAGTTCCGGTACTTTACCAACGCAGCTTCGACAGTTGACAATTACAATACCGATTGCTGCTTGGTGCTTGGTCCCCGCATGTCCTGACTTTGCCCCGCACCCGTTGAGGCTGTTGCCCTTTCTGTACTTGCCCAAGGCCATCTAACCTAAAAAAACCGCCCAGCCCACGCCACACAACCCCTGCTACCCGTGTAGCCGCTTGTTGCGTGTAGTGGACTCCTGACCTATCCAGCGGAACCCGAAACCCCATCACCCTATGGCGCAAGTCGAGGAATCTGCAGCCCACATGGTCGCAGAACCGTCTGAGCCTCTGATTCAGACCCTCCACTCGGCTCTGTACCAAAGGTCCGCAGTCAGTCCTGTCGACGATGCTGCAGATGGTGAGCTCTGCTTTCATTCCGCTAGCGAGACTGGCAGTCTTCACCAAATCAGATAGCCGCCGGAAGCCAGAGAGGATTTCCTCCGATCCATAGCGACACACATCATTGGTGCCGACATGAGCGACCACCTGCAGATGGGTGCACCCTGTACCCTTCATGGCATCCGTAAGGACCCTTTCCACATCTGGAATGACTCCCCCCAGTATGCACACGGAGTGCACATTGGTTTTCTTCCCCTCTCTTGCTGCCATTTCCCTAAGGGGCCCCATTACGCACCTGACGTTGGAGCTCCCAACTACCAGTAAGCCCACCCTCTGCGACCGCCCGGGGCAACCTCTGGAACAGGACAAGCAGCCATGTCAGGCCGAAGATCAGTATCGGCCTGAGACAGAGCCTGAAACCGGTTCGTCAGACAAACTGGAGAGGCCTTCCGTTCAGCCCTCCGGAATGTCTTTCGCCCCCTGCCACACCTTGAGACGACCTCCCACTCTACCACAGGTGAGGGATCAGCCTCAATGCGGGCAGTATCCCGGGCAGCCACAGTCGTAGTCAGATCGGGGGATGCGTGGGACGAGCTGGCCGTCACCGACAAACCCCCATCCGGACCCCCACAGTGATGCCCATTGGCAACAGCCTCAAGCTGTGTGACCGAAGCCAACACTGCCTGAAGCTGGGAGCGAAGGGATGCCAACTCAACCCGCATCCGAACACAGTAGTCGCAGTCCCTATCCATGCTAAACACTGTTGTGCAAAGAACGTCTGAACTAGTCTACTGAGAGCACGAACAATTCGACACAAAATTTAAACGGTTATTAAAATACAAGACTGCCTAGTAAATGCAGTAATGCTGCTACATGCGCACTGCTGACACACTGCTCGGCGGCGGAAGGAGACTTCGCGATTTTACACTATTCAGGTACTAAAACGCGATGCTACAACTCTCAAAGACTATAATACGACCGAAATTTATGAATTAAACAATGCAAGTACCAAAAACACACAAAGAAATTAAGAATTAAACTATGTAACAAGTGAGTGAGCTAGGAGTATACGACTTGCTGCTGCAGCTGCTTATCCAACGGCGGCTGGGAGCACACTGACTGTGACCAACCGACACTGGCCATTCAAAACAAAAACAGAAGACAAACGACTACGCGAATTTACACTATTCAGGTACTAAAACGCGATGCTACAGCTCTCAAATACTATAATACGCCCGAAATTTATGAATTAAACAATGCAAGTACCAAAAACACGCAAAGAAATTAATAATTAAACTACGTAACAAATGAGTGAGCTAGGAGTATACGACTTGCTGCTGCAGCTGCTTATCCAACGGCAGTCTTAACAGCATAAGATCCAGCGGCAGAGTGCTGAAACATGGCCGTTCTCCAGGTCCTCTCACACCTCTGTCGAAGTGGGGGAGCACCTTGCTACCGTATTGGTCAGCCACATTTCAGGCGCTCAGAGCTCAGGTAAATTTCATCTCTTTGGTCCCACCAAAGGTGGCCAAAGGATCGACTCCAAGATGATCATATATTCACATTCACTATCTGCGGTTAGCAGACGTCATACATTCATTCATTTCACAGATCTCACCAAACTGGATGTAGGGATTTACTTTGTGGGAGTGCACATGTGATCAATTAAATAAATAAATTGTCATTCTTTCCCACACTGGTATCCGGCTTCGATGTATTAATTGAAATTGAGTTAGTTTTACAAAAAAAATGTGTTGTTCTGACAAAAATAATGAAGTATGTTTTACCTATTTTCAATATCGGGCGGTACTGTACCCTTTCAAAGTGTCACACGAAAGATAAGTGGTCGCTTGCCAGTAATCGATTGGGCCATACTGGTAAATCATCACATCAAAACAATCCTATCGAAATGAGAAAACTATTTTCCGATGTAATTTCTTCGACGCACTTAACACACAAATGCACAAAATATTTCGTGCTCCGTTTTCGAATGCGTAAACAACAATCCCTATACCTTTCAAAAATACAATAGATCACTTCAAGAATAATTTACAGCTTCAAATAAAAGATTACAATTGATAAATAAATTTATATTGCAACCTGTATGAGAACACATCAAACAAAATCTCTACGACCTTATGCAGGGATCTCCTTGTTTCAGTTAGTTATGCCTCTTTAGGCTATATGCATCAATGCAGTACGCTACATGAGAAAAAAACATGCACTTTCTTACGCAATTGCATGATACTTTTTTCTAGGCCTCCTTCCACACCCCTACAGTCTTTGATAAATTTTTCCGCGTGGAATCTATCTGGAGGGATCATCTGTGCTATATAAATTACATTTACTGAAGGCAAGCCTCGTCTTTGCCAAGATCGATGGTGTTAATAATAACAGAAAAAATTATAGTAATGAATGACATCTTCAAAAAACTGTTAGGTTGGATAAACGAAGCTGCTTAGTAAGTTAATACCACCTCACACTGAAAAATAAATTGCTTCTGAAAATACAATAAAAGAAAGACACTTCCAGAATAAGAATGGATCCATTCTCAGAACACAATAGTGACTGTCTAGGATCGACTTCCTTGCAAACAAAATACATCTCTTCTCTTAGTAAAATTATAAGCCTCCAGCACAAAAATAAAAGACTAGACAATAATTAACTGACCTAGACACAATTACACACTACAATGACAATATGACAATAATATCTCGATAACGTTCTGGAATTTGATTGATACTTGTCGCCGAGATTACTTTGTATGATCCAGTGCTGGTATAACCATAAACTCTTATAAAGTCACAGCTGCTCAGATGGGAGACAACACTTCCTGCAGAAATTTCCGCATCTTACGATAATGCCAGTAGTGCAGCTGACCGTTACGGGATTTTATTTCAGCGACTACAAAATCAAGTCGAAAGCACACACTGAGTAGCTGAGGCAATTACTGAACATCAATATGGATTAACAAGGAAAAGAATGTTTTGAAGAGGCTGTAATGAAGCTCCAGGGAAACAGAATGCTCATCCAATGAGGAGCATCATTTGCTAACTACAGGGCAATGGCACTGCACTTAGAGTAGTGGGGTCTGTTGAAATGACTCTAGCTTCATATGCATAAGGTCTGTGTTCGAGTCACCGATCAGCCAAAAAGTTAACGTGTACGAACAGGCCCTCTTCAGCTCCGGTAACTTCTGTCATACGACATAAGGTAGCACTTTTCTTCCTAACCTACAGTAAACACGACGTAACTTCGCTACCTGCTGGAGGAGAATCAGTGTAGGTTGGGCCATGACAGAGGCAGAAGTCTAGCAAGTGGAAGCTCACCATTAACCTTCCTTATACCATAAATTTTATTTCATTACTGAACCAGTTGTCATTTAAAGTGACAGCGGACGTATTCCTGAGATGTAGAAAACGTTGGTACTGACCTGGGAGTGTAACTCAGACGTCCCTATGCTACGTCTTACACTTTTCGGACGATACAGTTCCATCGTTTTGTGTTGTCCCCAACATTCTAAAGTCATCCAGGTTTCAATTAAAGGCGCAGGTAAGGTTGTAAACAGTGGTCGGGTACAGAAATTCAGGTTGTGGCATTTGCACTGCAAATCATAGGTGAAAAGCAATTATGTTTTTTAATATTTCTGCATGCAATGTCAACAACAGCGATTGATGCGGGTTTCGACTCTCAATAAGGCACAGAACTTTTTATCATATCATTTCAGATTTATAAATTCCACTCCTAGTTAATGGTGAAAAACTATTTCACAGTGAACACCTCTTCGTGTGACGTCAGTTCGTGATAGCATGTACAGGGTTAAGAGTCCCAGTCAGCACAGAACCTTTCCTCGCCTAATTTCTAGGTCAGACACGAGCATATCTCGTTAGTGGTGAAGTAAACCGACATTGTACGTTTATACGTGGCTAGAAAACAACGGTGATATGTGCTGGGTTCTAAATGCATTAGGTCAATACTTTGTTGTGTAATCATTGCAGTTTCATCATCCCTCTAGTGGTGAAAAATTTCGATTCGTACCATTTTATTGTCCTCCATTCACAATCCCTGCCCAAAACAAAACTTGATGCAACAAAATGTTTGAACATGCACACACGCTTGTACATGTGGTTAAAATGATTGTTAAGATCTATCGTGGTTATTTATCAGAGACAGTAGTGGCTGGATTGGAGTCCTGGGTCCAAGTCCAGTACAATTGCATGTAGTTTGAAGCTGAATCTTGCTTTTTGAAATGTCATCTGTTGTCATAAACGTGAGTTTACAAGCATTGAGGATTTCCTGTTCTTCACAGTATTGTGGTATTGGTTTCCATATGGATAATAGCCGTGAAGGGCAGTTTTTTCTAGTAGTCTCTTGTAGTAATAATTTTGTATAGTGAAATGACTGTATCGGAAAGAGAGCAGACAAAGTGCAAGACAGTTATGTTATGTGGTTGCGTACAAACCAGGTGGAATGCAATTCAGGTCATTTGGCTACTTCTGAGCATGATAACACATGAATATGAATTGGACAGGCACAACACTCATCTCGTGAAAAAAATTTTAATGTAATTTACGTGACACTTCGATTATCAGACATTATTGAAATCATGTTTTAAAGACTGGCAGATAATGGAATGGCCGAAAGGATTTTTCAAGCTGAGCTAGAGAAGTAATTAAGTACAGCAGGCAGTGCAGGAGGGTGAAAATCATGATTCAACGACAGAAAGAGGCTGTGGCAGTGTGAAATTTACCTGTTATAACAGTATTATCACATAAATCTAAATTTCATCCAAGGAATACAGTTGACAGAAAAGTAAGTGTTTTTCAAGCGAGCATCCTCTCTTTGTAAGCACACATGAAACCATGAGGCAGTTAAAGGAAGCTGTGTCATTCTCCTCTAGCCGTGGAAAAACAAACAATGTGTGTGTGTGTGTGTGTGTGTGTGTGTGTGTGTGTGTGTTTGTGTGTGTAATGATATTGTTGTCTGTAAGTGGTGCTACGTAAATAAAATGAAGTTTGTCCTCCACATACAGTAAACGTCAATGATAAATTCCATTGGTAAACTGACGTCTAGAAGGCCTGCATGGATACAAGGGAAGGAGGTTGAATATGGGATCATGAGACATCCTCCACGAAAAATAGAAAAGCAGTGTATAAATTCACTGGGTGAAGTAAAAATAAGTCTGCTTGTATGTGGTTTGATGCATCTTATTTTAATTATTATTAAAATCCTGGACACCTGTGGTGTATAAAATTTGAGCGTGATGCTAAGTATAATTTTTGAGGGAGAGCTGGAGGGGGGGGGGGGAGAGGCGAGGAAGGGAATCAAACAGTAAAAGACGGTTGCAGCCCGAAAACTGAACATTGTATGTGTGTCAAACAGACACCCAATAGTGTGGGAAGTATGAGGCAGTGACCTGGGTGAAGATCAGGAATTACGCCAAGGACCTAATATACATCAAGATAATTTGTAAAATGTAGAGAAAGATTAGTTAGTAAAAAGATTACCATTAATAAAAACTTTCTCAATCTTAAGAACTCGTGTCATATCCCAAAGCGTGCAGGACAAGTCTGGAGTAATGTAGAGAAATACATTTACGTGTGCTGTTTTAAATTTTTTTCAAGAACGTAAACAGCAATTGTAATATGTTCGTTGTTTCAAACCAGAATTTTCATATTGATCTTTATTGAATAAAAGAGAAACACACTAAATGATTTACAATACAGGCTATAAGTTTGTTAAAATTGGTTCAGGGAATGCAGATTAGTGTCACCTCAGACAACGTTTCCAGTATGTCAAATAGCACATAAAACATTACGTAAATATTAAAATTTCGTTGAAAAATAAATGACGATTTATCAGTGTATGTGGCAATTAGACTTGTACAGACATATGTAACTGTAACATGGTGCAGGAAAAAAAAAAAGAAATTTTGGTCTCGGAGACTTTTAATGTTCTGACTATCAAAGGTGGAATAGCAACAGCAATAGGTAGGATAGATAATGCCATAGGACGTGCCACAGTAGGACGAAAGTCTGTGGTACTCATTGGGTGGCTATAATAAAACCATAGAGCAATAGAGACAGGCAGACAAGGGTGGGATACCTGTTAATCGAAGACGCAGTTAACCATCTTATTCTGTGTGTCACACAGAGGAATATATCCAAGTACTGCACGAGCTTTATATAACGGGTGAGCAGAGAGGTGAACGAAATGAGGAGGGCAGACTCAGCCACCTTTTCAGAAACACACTGTGGCTAAAAAGAAAACAAAAATGTGCGGGACTGGTGGTGTTTACACAAACACACCCACCCACACACACACACACACACACACACACACACACACACACACACCACGCAAGCGTCAAATCATTTAGCGTACAACAAGCTATAAAGTTGCCAACGAGCAGATTTCAAAAATGGTTCCGAGCACTATGGGACTTAACTTCTGACGTCATCAGTCCCATAGAACTCAGAACTACTTAAACCAAACTGACCTAAGGACATCACACACATCCATGCCTGAGGCAGGATTCGAACCTGCGACCATAGCTACGGCGCGGTTCCAGACTGTAGCGCCTACAACCGCTCGGCCACTTCGGCCGGCCGAGCAGATTTGTTGAGTTACATGAGCAACTGGTGATTTGACACGGAATGATAAGTACCTTATGTTGGTAGTTTTGCGAACTTGACTAGAGGAACAGTGTAAACGAACATGTGTGAATTTCAGCCACGCAACCGAACCGTCGACCTTGTAACCGCCTTCTACAGCTGCAGACAAAACAGAACCGGAGGAGCAAATGTTAATCCACTTATCTGCTAAGACGTAACAGTCTCCTGAAAACAATAACAGACGACACTGCGAATGGGAAAAGAAGCAGAGCAACATCGCAGCTGAAATACCTCATTGAAATTATGAAAGATGTCAGCAGCAACGGTACAGCAGAAGTGAACGGACCAGAGACGTGGGGACTGGAGATCCACTACCACACGTGATTGGACTGCACAGCAAAACACGCACACGCACACCGTTAGCGTTAAGTCCATGTTGTTTTCGTCCTGACCAATTTCACTCCTTCTTTTCCACATGCGTAATTTACATAACAGCAAAAAATTACACATATACCAAATTTTATCTATCTCAGTGGCGGATCACTCGTTCTTCAACTCATACAGAACTCGCAATCTGGCGACTTATGACAGTTTTCTGAGTCAGCACCTCACTGATTCCAGTAACGTATTATGCCTGGTTAGGAACACTACTGCTGTAACCCAGGACTGAGTTCATCCACTGGACGTCAAAATGTTTTGATTCCTACACTGAAGGTAAATTAGCTCGCGACCTTGCCGTTTAATGTCTTCTTGCACATACTTCTAGTTCCACATGATTTCTGTCACGCAGACAACACATACAAACGAATGTACGTCTGATAGATGACTAGCAGGTGCTACACCAGTTTATAACTTTTTAGTACATCTCGTGTGACTTCCTGCACAGAGCCAAAGTCATGCTGTCCGAGGAGTTTGTTTATGTTCGACCCTTTCTTTTCTTCTCCACTTGTACAATTAACGCTTCGATTTAGGATTGCGGTTACACCGAGACAAGCTGGTATCTGAAACACTGGAAGGTTTGCAACAGAGTAAACTGACGGACCGTGAGTACTCTTATCGTTTTGGTCTTACGTTTCTAGTGTTCTGCAGTGTGACTCATTCTGCACTCCAGACCTATTTTGACAACGCATGTAAGGCACAGTACGTAACGCGACACCCACCATCTGGTCTCTGTGTACCTGAGACACGGTCCCATACCAACACTCCTGCGCTAACTTTTCCCAACGACAACAGCGTAAATCGATCCACTGCTCAAGTGAACCGAAAACCTTATAGCGATAGATTCAACAGATCACATCACAAGTAAGGAAGCTATACATCTCCCTAGCCTTTACCTCATGTGTAGCCTACACTTACGACACTTTGTTACACTGACCTCTTTCAGCTGAAGCAAACACTTTTTCACTTTTGGATGGTGAGACGGGTGGTCGAACACAGAGCAGACAGAAAGGAATCGCACAGTGGGTGCAGGGCAGGGGCCAGCGAGACCGCTGCAGAGGCGTCGCGGGCAGCCGGCTGGCGGGGGCGGCCGCCCCTGCTGTCTGCAGAGCTCAGCTGCCACACAGACACACACAGACACACACACACATAGAACTCACTGACAGGGGGGGACACCGCAGCTACCCTTCAACGCCGGCATCTGTGGTATGTGCAGGCGTCCGCCGCGAATGAAAATGAGCACGCAGCAGCTCCATACAGCCAAGCGAACTGTGGCGTGGTTTGGTCGCTGCGTGAGCCATTTATGGTACCCTGGTTCCCAGGTGGCGGTTGTGGCAGGGGGAACAGTTCAGAACGATAATCTCAGGATCGTGGGTACGAGTCCCTCCATGGAAACTTTTCGATTTTTTAAATTTATTTCCATATAAATTTAACGTGGAATTGGTCTTCCACAGTGCTGTGAAACATTAATACTCTCTAATGAAGTCTGCCATGTGTTTATGTTCGTGCATGAACCAACGGAATATTCCATAAATAACTTTCCTGTCAATCTCTACGCTACTTACATTTCAAATAAACCAACGTAACGCTCAGTACATAGTAAATGCTAACACTTTAATGAAACCGAAAGACAAACAAATCCAAAAATATACGACGAGATTTTTCAAGCTAAACGATCGCCGTCGTGCACTGTTGAAAGCGATTCTTCCCGAAATGCAGTCCGCCGTCGTCACGCACAGAATTTGATCAAAAAGCTTCACAACCATTCTTATCTCATCGTGAGAGAAAAGGAAATGACATCCAAAGAAGACTGCGTCAAAATATATTCCATTCTACATCACCAGCTATCTTCGCCTGTATTTGACGAAATGATGCGTTACATGTGGTTTGCTGCCAAGCTACGCACTGAGGGAGGACTTTTTATGTATCTGAATCAAGTTTCTTTCCCTCGGGAATCCCTAAAACAAGCATGTAATTGTAAAAATTCAGCGTTTGTAGCATGTCTAAGATGCCGAGAATATCACAGCTTTCCCTGTTTTTAAGACGACTATTGAACCAGCACGTCTAAATCGTCAACTGTAAAATGTTACAAGTATCTAATTTTACACACAAAGTTCTCGTACACGTCCTACAATCCTTCCTAGGATATTTACGAGACCGTGCTGAAAGCCAGCGCCTCCGAATTTTTTAATCTGTTCCCAACATCGGCTGAGATATTACACGTCGAGCACGTTCTCACTCACAGCTTCCCTGATGCATGTTACAACCGTCTGCCGCTAGAGGGCTCTGATATGTAGCGAGTGACATGGCGCTGTGCCACGTAATTATATCAGAGCGTGAGAGACGGTGTGCTGTACTTCAGTTTCTGGCCGCAGCCGAGTCCGCCCACACACGCAGCGCCCCCTCCTTCCACGTGACACAGCCGGACCTCACACGGCCGCCGCCACACTTCCCACCCCCGACGCCCTGGAGCCACCGCCGTCCATCATCCTCCGTGCAGTCCCGACTTGGCCCACGACGATTTTCATGTCCTCCTGAAACTTAAAGAAACGCCTTCGAGGACTTTGCTCTAGTAGTGTTGCAGCGGTGCGTGCAGAGCTGAGGTTGTGGGTTCGTCAACAAAGTCAAACATTCTACAGTGACGGCGGCGAGAAACTGCTCTGTAGTTGGCAGGAATGTATTCGTCACAAGGGGGGCTATGTTGATTAATAGACACGTAGACATGAAAGATAAAAAGGAAGGTACAGTTTGATTTACTCAAAGCGCTGTAATTTACTTTCCCATTCGCTTTTATGCCTTTTATTAAAATATTAATAATCACAATGTCTTGAGTATCATCCCGGTTTACTTGCAGTGTGACATACATAATGGAAAAAAACTAAAAAGACTGCACGTAGATACTCGATCCCAGGAGCCTCGGATTACAGCTCTGAACTCTCCCTGGTGCTCCAACCGCTGGCTGGGAGCTGTGCTGACATAGATGACTCACTCCCCGTCCGACCTGCGCCAAAAAACCTAAAGTCTGCTAAGCGTTTGGTCTTCTGGAGTCCCTCTTTATATTTTCATTTCTGGCCGCGCCCTGCATAGACTATAAATTTGGAGAGAATCAGTGTCGACGATCAAATTAGCTGCCCTTTGTGTGTGTAAAGGAATATAGAGACCTCTGTTCGATAGGCACAATAATTTCTGGAGGCAAAAATGCAAACGATCTGAAATGATTCAACCTTACGCTTTCCCAAATTTCCTCATTTATGTATGCATCTGTCACTTCTTGCAATGTAAGAAAGATTATTTTCTGCATTGAAGAGCAACCCAGCAGACAGATGCAGAAGCCTAAATGAGGAACATTTGGATTATCATTTATTTGTCATATTGCTTTTAGCGGCGGGAGTATCTGAAGAGATGCCTGGCACGCGTTTGATGCAGCTCTTGCCATTTGAACAGAGGGGTGCGTCTTCAAGGGAATTGGATACTGTCAGCAAAGAAAGGCGTCCGGAAGCGACTGGCTGTGTCCAATAGTAAGGGACCAACCTTGGCGTTTGCCAAAACCGAAAATGAGAATCCACTGAAAATCATTTTCAACGTTGGCGGCGGGTTGCTTCAAACCATCTCGCCTCCCAAATCCAATTATTGCTAGCTGAGCGGCTCAACTCGCAGACCTACCCAAAGTCTGTATAGAATTTAGGAAAACAGGTTGTTGTACACTGTTTTACAATAAAATGAAATGCATCGCAACAAACGATTGAATTCGGACATAGCTTGTTTTTCCTTTACACTGTGTGTTTAGTCATTTGACATTGCATGAATGAGTGCATATTTTAAGATTTAATTGTGCGTGGAACTGCTGGCTTCAGTTACTACGGTGTTACAAGAGCACAAATAGATTTCGGACGAAAGGGTGAGAGAGGGATGAAGGGCGCTGCCGGCTCGGAGGAATTGAAGCAGCCCGCTTTCAGAAACGAACCAACTACAGAATGTGTTGTCGTATCCTGTACCCCTTCCGCTCTTCCGCACCCCCCCCCCCCCAAAAAAAGTTCCATATCGGAACTGATTTTCATAACTGATGGTTGGTTCCTAACTGTGGCATCCACTAGTCAGGCCTACTAGATGAGTGGCTTGGCTTGCCAAGCGAGTTTATTTATTTATTTATTGTTCCGTGGGACCACATTAAGGAGAAGTCTCCATGGTCATGGAACGAGTCAATACATTAAATTATACCACGATTGTAGAAACAGATAAAATGAAATACAAGAAACATATTCAGTTGTAGATTGTAGAAACAGATAAAATGAAATATAAGAAACTTATTCAGGCGACAATCCGTTAGTTTAAATAAAGAAAATCAAGAATGTAACACTGGAATTTGCTTAATTTTTCTTCCAGGAGCTGCTCGACAGAATAGAAGGAGTGAGCCATCAGGAAACTCGTCAGTTTAGACTTAAAAGTCTTTGGGCAACTGCTAAGATTTTTGAGTTCTTGTGGTAGCTTATTGAAAATGGATGCAGCAGAACACTGCACTCCCTTCTCCACAAGAGTCAAGGAAGTGCATTCCACATGCAGATTTGATTTCTGCCTAGTATTAACTGATCGAAAGCTGCTAACTCCTGGGAACAAGCTAATATTGCTAACAACAAACGACATTAACGAAAATATATACTGTGAGGGCAATGTAAAAATCCCAGACTATTGAATAGGGGTCGACAAGAGGTTTTCTAACTCACACCACACATAGCTCGAACAGCCCGTTTTTGAGCCAAAAATACCCTTTTTGAACCAGAAGAATTACCCCAAAAAATAATACCATATGACATAAGCGTATGAAAATATGCGAAGTAGACTACTTTTCGTGTTGAAATGTCACTTATTTCAGATACTGTTCTAATGGTAAATAGAGCAGCATTTAGTTTCTGAACAAGATCCTTAACATGGGCTTTCCACAACAGCTTACTATCTATCCGAACGCCTAGGAACTTGAACTGTTCCGTCTCGCTTATAATATGCCCATTCTGTCTGATCAAAATATCAGTTCTTGTTGAATTGTGAGTTAGAAACTGTAAAAACCGAGTCTTACTGTGATTTAGCATCAAATTATTTTCCACAAGCCACGAACTTATTTCATGAACTACATTATTTGATAATGTTTCAATATTACACACAAGATCCTTCACTACCAAGCTGGTGTCATCAGCAAACAGAAATATTTTTGAATCACCTGTAATACTAGAAGGCATATCATTTATATAAATAAGAAACAGCAGTGGCCCCAGCACCGAACCTTGGGGAACGCCCCACTTAACAGTGCCCCATTGGGACTGAACATCACTACCACTCTCAATATTGCGGGGAATTACCCTCTGCTTTCTGCTCTTAAAGTAAGAGGCGAACCAATTGTAAGCTACTCCCCTTACTCCATAATGGTCCAACTTCTGCAGTAATATTTTGTGGTCAACACAGTTAAAACCCTTCGTTAAATCAAAGAAAGCACCTAACGTTCGCAACCTTTTATTTAATCCGTCCAAAACCTCACAGAGAAAAGAGAATATAGCATTTTCATTTGTTAAGCCAATTCTAAAACTAAACTGTACATTTGACAGCAAATTATGTGAATTAAAATTCTCCAGTAACCTTGTATACACAACCCTCTCGATAACTTTAGCAAACACCGATGGCATAGAAATAGGTCTACAATTGTCAACATTATCCCTGTCTCCCTTTTTATAAAGTGGCTTCACTACCGAGTACTTTAATCGGTCAGGAAACCGACCACTCCTAAAGGAAAAGTTACAGATATGGCTAAGTACTGGGCTAACATATATAGAACAACACTTCAGTATTCTGCTAGATACCCCGTCATATCCATGAGAGTTCTTGGTCTTTAGTGATTTAATTATTAACTCAGTCTCCCTCTTGTCAGTATCATGGAGGAGCATTTCAGGTAACAATCTCGGAACACTTTTTCTACAAACGCTATATGATTCCCTGTTGGGACTAGATTTCTATTTAGTTCACCTGCTATATTCAGAAATTGATTATTAAATACTGTACATATATGCGACTTATCAGTAGCATGGACATTCACACTACGCACTGATTCTATATCCTCGACGTGTCTCTGCATACCAGCCACTTCCTTTACGACTGACCATATGGTTTTAATTTTATCCTGAGACTTAGCTATCCTATCTGCATACCACATACTTTTTGCCTTCCTAATAACGTTTTTAAGCACCTTACAATACTGTTTGTAATGGGCTGCTGCATTTAGATTGTGACTGTTTCTAACGTTTTGATATAATTGCCACCTTGTTCTACAAGATATTCTTATTCCTTTAGTCAGCCACCCGGGCTGCCTGTTTGTGTTAGTACCTTGTTTTGAACGTTCTAACGGAAAGCAACTTTCAAAGAGCACGAGAAAAGTCTTGAGGAATGCATTATATTTATCGTCTACTGTATCAGCACTATAAACATCTTGCCACTCTTGTTCCTTGATGAGGTTTACAAAGGTCTCTAAAGCAACTGGATCAGCTTTCCTAAAAAGTTGATAAGTATATTTAACATGTGTTGCAGCGTAAAAATCTTTTAGAGTTAAAATTTGTGCATCATGATCTGAAAGGCCATTCACCTTTTTGCTAACAGAATGCCCTTCTAGTAATGAGGAAGGAAGAAAAATATTGTCTATGGTTGTTCTACTGTTCCCTTGCACTCTCGTTGGAAAGAACACGGTTTGCATAAGATTATATGAATTAAGGAGGTCTACCAGCATCCTTTTCCTTGCATAATCACTTACACAATTAATATTGAAGTCACCACATATAACTAACTTTTTGTATTTCCTATAAAGTGAACCAAGAACCTCCTCTAGCTTTAGCAAAAATGTTGTGAAATCGGAGTGTGGGGATCAATAAATAACAACAGTAAGAAGTTTAGCTCCACTAAATTTAACCACACCTGCACAACATTCAAACACCTTTTCAGTGCAGTACTTTGAAACATCAATTGACTCAAATGGGATACCGTTTTTCACATACATGGCTACTCCCCCACACCGCAAAGAGCTCCTAGAAAAGCTGCCAGCCAACCTGTATCCTGGTAAAGGAAGCCTCTGAATTATCTCCTTAGTTAAGAAGTGTTCAGATGTACCAATAATTTCAGAGTCAACATCTATAAGCAGTTCACTAACTTTATCTCTAATAACTTGTATATTTTTATGAAATATACTAATTCCCTCATTAATCGGATACCTAAGCTTTGTCGAAAGTGGTTTCTTTGTTAGAGAGACTTCCCTTAAGCAGGAATACCTGTCAGCTGACTTCAATCTAAAAAAGGTACAGCTCTAACACCCACTACTACAGGAATTTTCCCATGAGTGATCCCACCATCCCACCTATGCTGTCACCTATAAGCTTTGCCAACCTCCCCTTTCCATACCTGTTGAGGTGCAGGCCATGTCTGGAAACCCGTCCTGCTGATAGACTCCACCGACACCACTGAAATGTGACTCATACCTTCTGTCATCAGCGCACCCCAAGTCTCATGTTATTACGCCTGGTGGCTGTATTAAGATGAGGCCGGTCGTGACGCTGAAACAGTCCCACGAAATGCACATTCGTTTTGCCAGTCTGAGTAGCTATCTTTTCCAGGTCACCATCTATGTCATACTCCCCATCCCTATCAATACTATTACCAGCCCCACCCACAATCACTACCTGATCCTCTTTAGTAAAATCCCTACATAACCCCCCTATGTTAACAGTCACCTGAGCCAATCCTGCATTAGGCTTCACAATGCTGGTGACCTGGTACTCACTCCCCAACACTTCCTGCAACTGCTGGCCTACACCTCTACCATGAGAACCACCTAACAGCAGAACCTTCTTCTTTATCTTAGACTTTGCAACTGTCCTAGCCACCGTAGCTGCTGAGGTCTGCTGCATACTTCCTACATCTACAGCTACTAGAGATTCCTCTCCACTAGACTCTGACAGCATGAAGGAAAACCACTCACAACGCACCACAATGGTGTAGGTCAAGGCCACCATCCGATGTTTGTGGTCTATCGAGCTGGAAAACAGCACGTCAGGTGCACCTAAAAAAGCGACCTAAGTTAAGGTCGTGTCACACCTGCGTGGCGTATCTCGAGCGACGCCTACACTCGCCGTACGTACCCTGATTCGAGATACACGTACCCCTAAAACCGAAAGGCACCTATTGTGATCTACGTTTTCTGTCTTGTCTTCGTATTCGCTCATGTGTTGATACGACGTGCTGACTAGAGTGCAGTTTACGGATGGTTCTGGAAATGGCGTTCAGCGTGCCATGGTGCGAGCCAGACCTAAGCTCTAGTGTGCCACGGATGGACTGTAGTTCAGGCAGCGGTGGCGACGATGAACTGCTGTTGCTATAGTCGGTAACTGCTGTTGTACTCGGCATCAAATAGAATTCTGTTCATCTGGTAAACGTTAGAACAACAGTGTATGGGGAATGCCACAACCTAGTGCAAGATTTACACCTTGACGATGGAAGATTGAAAACTTATTTTAGAATTAATGGAAAACAGTTCAGTGGAGTTTTATCACCCACAGGCAGTGGTATTAAAGAGCAAGACACACATTACAGAAAATCACTACCTCCTGGAGAACGGCTAGCTATTTGTCTAAGGTAAGAACTCCTTGTCCGCAATGTCAACATTGAAATATAGCCTTTTTGTAAATAATGTTGTAGGAAATGGAGTAAGAGTGTATGTTAACTGCAATTGAGTTACACGAGTGTGTTTGTCCCGTATTGTGATAAGACAAAATATAAAAAATTACGTAGTATGTTAACAAGCTGCAACCACAAAAATAGATATTTTCAGTTTGAGTTTAAAGTTCGAAATTTGTATTTAGAATATTTAAAGTTTTTCTGTTTTTCTCAATAGTTTTGCACTAACAAATCAACATCTGTGTCTTATCATTTTCACGGTGAAGCATCTTTGCAATAGTTATTACGTGGCCCTGATGAGTTGCCAGAGGAGGTACTTGGAGACAAGAAGGGAGAGCGAGTCTGACGCAGCATCAGTGTCATAAAAGTCATGAATGAGTCAGTTTCATGTTCAACTCGGTTTACTGCTTCTAAAACTTCTTTCTTTGCTCCGTTTTGTAACCTTAGAGACAATATTTTCCACCCACATTGACGTGCTGCCAAAAAACAAATCTACTTCCTCAGGGACAGAACGAATAGCTTTATTTTCCTGCTTATTTTTCAAAAATTTCAGAACTTTGTCGACTCCTTCGGGTTTGTTCCGGACAGTGTTGACACCGTGGTCAGAGCTGACAAATTTGTCGTCAGCAGCAGCGAAAGCTTCAGCATTAACAGTATCGTCACCGTTTGCTTCTCAGCAAGTTGTCAATCACCCATGACGTCACGAATATTCCTGTCATGTCTGGAAAGAAATAATGTTAACAATCAAATAAATAATCACGTTCGCCGGGCGACATCCCTTCTGTTATTTACTTCCAAAGGTCCCACCAAGGCAGTAATTGTTCCACACTGTACTTTAATGCAAGACTTCCATACTAATATCAGTTCCATGATGTTAATACCTACGAGTTGTGATCTGGCAATGCGAACAGTAAAAACTCCATTTCTTTCTCTTGCTCCCAGGTTTTCAATTTGTTGCAGTTTGATCACTGTTTGTCTCTCTCTTTACTATGGGCATCTCACAGTTACTTCTATTCTGTTTTTATAACAGGTATCTCCCTACTGGAGTCTTGTACGCTGCCATAAGCTTCCGCTACAGGGTCGGCATTACTACTGTACCGTCGATTGTAAACGAAGTGTGCGACATTTGTGGCGTGCAATGGAACCGTTGTACATGCTAACATCTCCCGTCCGGGGCGCAGGTCACCCAATGTGGCGTCGAATGTAGTAAGACCTGCACCGAGGCGGCCGGGCCTGCCCCGTAAGGGGCCTCCCGGCCAATGACGCCCAATGCTCATTTCATTTGATAACTCTGTATTCCAGCTTTGCGTGGTCGCAGAGCACTAGATACTTTCGCTCTTGATCAATTAATGGAGACGTACTGCACAGTGAAGCACGCAGTAGCAGAACTGATTCAAACACGGAGCACGTGGCTTGTGGGGGTGCAGTGTGGTGCGCATGCGCGAGCCCAGACACGCACCTGCGCAGGCGTGGCTGGCGTGTCACGTGTCACGGTCGGACGCGGCGACAGTCTCATTACTCTGCGAGGTCTTCCGGAGACGTAGCTCCAGATACGTTGCGCCGCTGTGAAATCATCTGCACGGTGCACGCGCGACACGGGAAATTTTGGCTAAAATAGTGCACGAATATTAAAACCCCCTTGTTCTTGCACTCACAAAATATAAAACTGACGTTGGTGAAATTTTCACCTGAAAGGATTTGTGAATTGTAATATCATAAATTCAGGAATTACATAGTTTTTTTTGACCGGCCTTTTTTTAATAAGCAACTACTGTCTTTGTAAGGGTTAACTTCGAGTTGTACATGTAATTTGTTTTTGCATAGTATTTACAAAAGTATTCTTTCATTAATATTCCTCTTACAACAAAGTTTAAACTGACCACGTTAACGAATCAGCCGCCTAAGCCGGTGGCGCAAGAAAGCGAGGGGGCTGTGAAACTGCAGCGCAGTGCTCATGCGCTGTAGCTCGGGCGGCTCTTGCGCGCTAATCTGAGGCCGTTTGCCGGCTGCGCAGACCGCAAGGGCCCCATATCAGCCTATCCGTCCCGAATTTCGCTGCAACACTGTGGTACGTTGAGAAGAGCTGTCCTTTACACCCTGTACGTGTGTCGTGTTGGGCGAGAGAGTGGCTAGTAAAAGAAAAGATGCAGTAGTCACTGAGTGTGTAAACACACGACTCCAAATCAAGTAACTATTTCCTACCAAGATATTGTACAAGATAGTGAGCTTCTCGGCATCAATCTGTAGATGCGCCTGCCTGTGCAGAGTCCCAGCACTAAACACGTACCAGTGATTCGGTTTTCGTAGAGTCTGCACAGTGGGTTGGCACTTGAAAGCAGTCGTCTACCGACTTTTGTTTCTGCGAGGGTTTTCGTCTGGCGTGTCGTGTATGTTGCGAAGAGTGATTTCCCCACGGTATGCAAACGATGTTTCACCCTCAAGCTAAATCTTGTATAAAAACCTCGCACCACTCCTGTACAGCATTAGAAGTGTAACCGATTCTGAAAGTCATTGCCACGAAGCTGTTTACGGAGCTGAATGTGCGAAGGGTGAAATTCGTTGGAAGGTGGTGATCGCAAAACACTCCTTCACCTGACGCCTCGCTTATTCAGCCTGCCTTTTAGTGAAGTGAGGGTTTGTGTGCTCCCACTGCTAAGTTGTCGGCAGAGTTTCTTCTGAGCTTCTTTGTTAGCGTTTTTTGTTCTTCACGCTTAAAGGTTCTCGAATTTTATAACCACCCGAATACGCAGTGTTGCTCGCTTATGTATTTATTCCAGTCTTCTGTTAGTCCCCCCCTCCCCTCCCCTGCCCGCTGATTGTGCATTTTCTCCTGTCCTCTGTCTGTCCTCCTCCTCCCTCTCTCTCTGCCCATCTCTTGCTTTCCCCTCTCTCTCTGCACATCTCATGCTCCGCCCTTCTCTCTCCACGTCATCACGCTCACCCCAGTTGGAGGCTGGTGGTTCTGAACCCCACAGTATTTCTTTCCAGATTGTAACTGTTTGTACCAAATTAGGTTGTAATCGGCCCAGGGGTTTGGGATGAATTTTTGCCCGTGCCTTAGCCCACATATTCACATGTCGAATATATTTTACACATACTTTGCACGTATTGGTACACATAGCGAATTTAATCCTGCATTTTGATTTACACGCAGCTCAGTATTTATGGCGAATCCAGCCCCAGCGATTTCCGAACCGGGGCAAAATCTTCATAGTGGCGCCCCGCCCCCCCCCCTCCCACCTTTCCAGCGTTGTTTTAGCTCACATACTTTTGAAGAGTTTGATATATATAAAACATATATATTCGAGTAAATATAAGACATGTTATTTGGTCTTAAGTGTGCCAAAGTGCAGTGCCACGCCTCTTCCCACAACATTCTTCTATCGCACGTCGCTGTATTTCGCTCAGTGGAACTCACACGTGTATATTTTGCAGTGGGAGCTATCAAACCTACACACATCAAAAAAAGTTTTTCATCACCCCGGTTCACAAAACTCCTCAAGATAGACGTTGACCGTGGATATTGTATCAAAGACACAGGCACTTCGACTGTTCAGAGATGTCACTAAACCCGCCCAGAGACGTTAACAACCATGCATGAGCAGCGCCTATTAGGCGGAAGGGGTCCGACAGACGATCTGTTCCAGTCATTCCATCAGGAAGGAGGAACACAGCTCGTGTTGTCTGTAGTTCAACGATGCCTGGACGGTCAATACCGCGGTTAGATCGCGTCCGCATTGTTACTTTGTGCCAGGAAGAGCTCTTAACAAGGGAAGTGTCCAGGCATCTCGGACTGAACCAAAGCGATGTTGTTCGGATATGGAGGAGATACAGAGAGACGGGAACTGTACATGACACACCTCGCTCAGGCCGCACAAGGATGACCGCTACCTACGAATTAATGCTCGGAGGAACCCTGACAGCAACGCCACGATGTTGAATAATGTTTTTCGTGCAGCCACAGAACTTCGTGTTAGGACTCAAACTGTGCGCAATGGGCTACATCATACGCAACCACTCCCGACGTCGATGGCGAGCTCCATCTTTGCCACCACGACACCGTGCAGCGCGGTACAGATAGGCCCAACAACATGCCATGTGGAGCGCTCAGGATTGGCATCTCGTTCTCTTCCACGATCAGTGTCGCATGTGCCTTCAACCAGGCAATCCGGTCAGGCTGAACGCCTTAGAGCGGGTGCAGCGAGGTGGAGGGAGGTTCCCTGCTGTTTTGGGGTGGCATTATGTGGGGCCGACGTGCGACGCTGGTGGTCATGGTAGGCGTCGTAGCGGCTGTACGATACCTGAATGCCATCCTCCGACCGATAGTGGAACCATATCGGCAGCATATTGGCGAGGCATTCGTCTTCATGGACGACTATTGACTCCCCCTTTGGGCACATGTTGTGAATCCTTGATGATAATGACATCGCCCTACTAGAGTTGCCAGCATGTTCTCCAGACATGAACCCTATCGATCACGCCTGGGACAGACTGAAAATGGCTGTTTATGGACGGCGGAACCCACCAACCACTCTGGAAGATCTACGCCGAATCGGCGTTGAGGGTGGGACAATCTGGACCAACAGTACCTTGATGAAATTGTGGATACTATGCCACGACGAACACAGGCAAGCATCAGTGCAAGAGGACGTGCTACTGGGTACCGTTGTGTGCAGCAATCTGGACCTCTGAAGGTCTTGCTATATGATGGTACAACATGCAATGTGTTGTTTTCATGAGCAGTAAAAAGGACGGAAATGATGTTTATGTTGATCTCTATTCCAATTTTCTGTTCAGGTTCCGGAACTCTCGGAACCGACGTGATGCAAAACTTTTTTTGATGTGTGTACATTCAGGTCAGTGGAAATTAAATAAACACTCACAATACTGGGTGGGATTATTTGTGACGGGAAGAATAAGAACTCGTCAGAAAATTTGCACTCTTCATTGCCTGTTAGCTAATAACTTTCTCTTTTGAGTGACATAAAATTTAGTACAGGTAACACAAAACCAGTAAAGACTAGAGACAAGCAATACAGTACACATTTCTTCAATCCTTAGGTTCCAGCATTTTCTACTTCCGTGCTTTCCTTAAGGCAAAAGAACCTATTACCTCATCAAAGTGCGTCTCATAGGGATTTTACTGTCAGTAGCTAGGATTGTGAGGCCAGACAGACGTTCCTCACTCACTACTGAACGCAGACAGCTTTTATTTGTTTTCAGTTCGCTGCAGCTTCGTTCACAGCTTGCTGATGTCAGCAGTGACGTGCAGTGCAGTGCATGCTTAAAGCTGCAGGAAAAACTTCTTTCAAGTCATGCTTGCACAGATGTTGTAACAGACGAACGCAATTGATTTTTCATTAATTTATGTCACTAACTTCTTGAATAGGGTGGGTTCCTGCCAAACATCAGCTGCAATCAAGTCTTTCGAATATTTTCGTATTGGATCGACTCAGTTTTTTGCAAACCCTCAGTCTGCCACTGTGTGGCCACTGAGGAAGGCGAAATTTTCATGTAGGCCCTTTGCGCTGACTACCCTTGTTTCAGATTACGTTCAAATTTTGTCAACTGTTACATTGATGTCTCTGAAAAACCGGTTAGTTGGGTCTAGTGTTCATGATTCGTACTCGCATATTTCGTCGTGTTGCCTCCTATTTCTGGAAACTCGTTTGCTTTCTGCATCTACGTATTCATGGATAATCTGCAGATCACAGCTAAGTGCCTGGCAGAGGGTTCATTGAACCACCTTCACAGTAATTCTCTATTATTCAAGTATCAAACAGAGCACGGAGAATAACGAACACCTGTATCTTTTTATGCGAGCTCTGATTTCCCTTATCTCTGGAAGAATACCAGCCCAAATTGTGAAGTTGAGGATAAATATAAAATCCATGTGGTAGATGACCAGCTTCATACTTTAATTCTGCGGCAAGAGAAGAGTCTTCAGTTTCTTCCAGAGCTTTGACAACATATGAATCATTTATTGGAGCTGTTACAGCTAGGCGTCAGCGGATCATCTTGTCTGACTACTTCGTTTTAAGTTGGTTTTTGTACACTTTTGCATTAGTTTCCACCGCATGTTGGATCCAACAAAAATGCAATCAAGCTCGTGTACAACCCAAAATATGATGATAATGATGATGTTGGGTTTGTGAAGCTCTCAACTGCGTGGTCATCAACGCCCGTACAAAGTCCCAATCTTTACACAGTCCAATTTAACTACTTGCACCAGTGATGATGACGATGATGAAATGATGAAGACAACGCAAACACCCAGTTCCCAGGCAGAGATATCCCGATCCCGGTCCAGAATCGAACCTGGGACCCTGTGATCCAGAGGCAGCAAAGCTAGCCACAAGACCACAAGCTGTAGACACAACGCCAAACAGCCTGACCGTTTGTGGACACGGTGGCGCAGAATGCAACCCCCAGAAATTTTAAGGAGTGTGACACACGTGGTACAAACTCTGCTAGCTCGTTCATTCTCATAATTCTGGATTGGACGTCTTTACATATGCCGACCATATTAGACGCATTATCGTAAGACTGATCACGACATTTTTGCACATCCGAACTATCGGCTTATAGTATTTCTAGTATTCACTTTTTGATGTATTTTCCAGTCTCCCCGTCAACTTCCTTTATTTCACATCCAGCTTCTGTTATTTTTGTATAACGTTTCACTTTACTCATTTGTTGTGCGTGAGATACATTTGTAGTGCAGTCAGATATGGTGGTGAAATAGTTGGTCTCCTTGATCTCATTGATAATGGCATTTCGAACTTTGTTTGTCATTATATGGATGATTTCATTTTGCACTGACTTCGACAAATAGGATACTTGTTGCCTTTTTACGTGATCTAACTGATACTTCGTAGTAGGACTGAATTTGCCGACCAGGATTATAAAATTAAGAAAAGTTGCTTTACTAGTTTGAGGAAAATTTTCAGCGAGATGACTGCGTGTTTCTTCAGAACCTCTAAAGGCAAGACAGTTTGTGGCAAGATACATGACAGCGTTCGTTATTACGCGCAGAATATGTCTCCGTTTTCCTTCCTCAGAGTGAATTATTTTCGCGATCTTGCGGTCGATGCCCTGACACGATTTCATTTACTGCAAACGAGTCTTCCCTTTTTATAAAATATTCTTTATTTGTTTGTGATGCTTCGTGCTCAGACAATCTCTCTGAAGCTTTTTTCCAATTCACGAGACCCTCCCTACACAGGGCTGATGTAGAAGAGCTGCCGTATGGCTTGCGATCAGTACAGTAAGCTCTGTATTTCCTGCTTTCGAACAAACAATTCAGGATCTTCCAATATTTTCCTGATTTGCCATTGTTCCCAGCGACATGTGATATGTAAAGTGACTAACGTTGCATACAGTGGACCTAAACTTTGTTTTCTGGTTGTTTATCATTTAGTAATACAGCTCGTTTGCTGAAGAATGACCTCTGTTGATTTGCAATTGTTTCGTGGTCCGGCCATGTGCGTGTGTCCATTAGATCTATAATTTTGTCTTCGCTACCCGTCTGCAATAAGTCAACAAATGCTAGCTCAGCGGCATGTTGCTCCTGAGATAGTACTGACGATGAAGTCTGTTTACCTTCATCTGAGACCTGAATCTTCGACTGTTCCGTCGAGTTATCTTACTGTCCAAATTACAAGAATTGTTCGAAGTACCTGAAATCATAATATCAAAAGTATCAGAGGGGCTTGATGATACGTGTGCTTTGTGAAGCCATCTTCTCATCTTAGAAGCCGATTTATTTCTTTCTTCAATTTTATTCTTATTTCTTTTTCTGTTTTAAGCCCAGAAAACTTGCTTCTTGGTGCATTCATCGTTTGCTCTTTATTACCTAAAAATATAAATTTATATTAACACTGACATAGGCTACAATCCTGTCTCACTCCTTTCCCAACCACTGCTTCCCTTTCATGCCCCTCGACTCTTATAACTGCCATCTGGTTTCTGTACAAATTGTAAATAGCCTTTCGCTCCCTGTATTTTACCCCTGCCACCTTCAGAATTTGAAAGAGAGTATTCCAGTTAACGTTGTCAAAAGCTTTCTCTAAGTCTACAAATGCTAGAAACGTAGGTTTGCCTTTCCTTAATCTTTCTTCTAAGATAAGTCGTAAGGTTAGTATTGCCTCACGTGTTCCAACATTTCTACGGAATCCAAACTGATCTTCCCCGAGGTCCGCTTCTACCAGTTTTTCCATTCGTCTGTAAAGAATTCGCGTTAGTATTTTGCAGCTGTGACTTATTAAACTGATAGTTCGGTAATTTTCACATCTGTCAACACCTGCTTTCTTTGGGATTGGAATTATTATATTCTTCTTGAAGTCTGAGGGTATTTCGCCTGTCTCATACATCTTGCTCACCAGATGGTAGAGTTTTGTCATGACTGGCTCTCCCAAGGCCATCAGTAGTTCTAATGGAATGTTGTCTACTCCCGGGGCCTTGTTTCGACTCAGGTCTTTCAGTGCTCTGTCAAACTCTTCACGCAGTATCCTATCTCCCATTTCATCTTCATCTACATCCTCTTCCATTTCCATAATATTGTCCTCAAGTACATCGCCCTTGTATAAACCCTGTATATACTCCTTCCACATTTCTGCCTTCCCTTCTTTGCTTAGAACTGGGTTGCCATCTGCGCTCATGATATTCATACGAGTGGTTCTCTTCTCTCCAAAGGTCTCCTTAATTTGAAACTTCCTGGCAGATTAAAACTGTGTGCCCGACCGAGACTCGAACTCGGGACCTTTGCCTTTCGCGGGCAAGTGCTCTACCATCTGAGCTACCGAAGCACGACTCACGCCCGGTACTCACAGGTTTACTTCTGCCAGTACCTCGTCTCCTACCTTCCAAACTTTACAGAAGCTCTCCTGCGAAGTTACATATCAGCACACACTCCGTTGCAGAGTGAAAATCTCATTCTGGAAACATCCCCCAGGCTGTGGCTAAGCCATGTCTCCGCAATATCCTTTCTTTCAGGAGTGCTAGTTCTGCAAGGTTCGCAGGAGAGCTTCTGTAATGTTTGGAAGGTAGGAGACGAGGTACTGGCAGAAGTAAACCTGTGAGTACCGGGCGTGAGTCGTGCTTCGGTAGCTCAGATGGTAGAGCACTTGCCCGCGAAAGGCAAAGGTCCCGAGTTCGAGTCTCGGTCGGGCACACAGTTTTAATCTGCCAGGAAGTTTCATATCAGCGCACACTTCGCTGCAGAGTGAAAATCTCATTCTGGAAACATCCCCCAGGCTGTGGCTAAGCCATGTCTCAGCAATATCCTTTCTTTCAGGAGTGCTAGTTCTGCAAGGTTCGCAGGAGAGCTTCTGTAAAGTTTGGAAGGTAGGAGACGAGGTACTGGCAGAAGTAAACCTGTGAGTACCGAGCGTGAGTCGTGCTTCGGTAGCTCAGATGGTAGAGCACTTGCCCGCGAAAGGCAAAGGTCCCGAGTTCGAGTATCGGTCGGGCACACAGTTTTAATCTGCCACGAAGTTTCATATCAGCGCACACTCCGCTGCAGAGTGAAAATCTCATTCTGGAAACATTCCCCAGGCTGTGGCTAAGCCATGTCTCCGTAATATCCTTTCTTTCATGAGTGCTAGTTCTGCAAGTTTCGCAGGAGAGCTTCTGTAAAGTTTGGAAGGTAGGAGACGAGGTACTGGCAGAAGTAAACCTGTGAGTACCGGGCGTGAGTCGTGCTTCGGTAGCTCAGATGGTAGAGCACTTGCCCGCGAAAGGCAAAGGTCCCGAGTTCGAGTCTCGGTCGGGCACACAGTTTTAATCTGCCAGGAAGTTTCATATCAGCGCACACTCCGCTGCAGAGTGAAAATCTCATTCTGGAAACATCCCCCAGGCTGTGGCTAAGCCATGTCTCCGCAATATCCTTTCTTTCAGGAGTGCTAGTTCTGCAAGGTTCGCAGGGGAGCTTCTCTAAAGTTTGGAAGGTAGGAGACGAGGTACTGGCAGAAGTAAACCTGTGAGTACCGGGCGTGAGTCATGCTTCGGTAGCTCAGATGGTAGAGCACTTGCCCGCGAAAGGCAAAGGTCCCGAGTTCGAGTCTCGGTCGGGCACACAGTTTTGATCTGCCAGGAAGTTTCATATCTGCGCACACTCCGCTGCAGAGTGAAAATCTCATTCTGGAAACATCCCCCAGGCTGTGGCTAAGCCACGTCTCCGTAATATCCTTTCTTTCAGGAGTGCTAGTTCTGCAAGGTTCGCAGGAGAGCTTCTGTAAAGTTTGGAAGGTAGGAGACGAGGTACTGGCAGAAGTAAACCTGTTAGTAACGGGCGTGAGTCGTGCTTCGGTAGCTCAGATGGTAGAGCACTTGCCCGCGAAAGGCAAAGGTCAGGAGTTCGAGTGTCCGTCGGGCGCACAGTTTTAATCTGCCAGGAAGTTTCATATCAGCGCACACTCCGCTGCAGAGTGAAAATCTGATTCTGGAAACATCCCCCAGGCTGTGGCTAAGCCATGTCTCCGCAATATCCTTTCTTTCAGGAGTGCTAGTTCTGCAAGTTTCGCAGGAGAGCTTCTGTAAAGTTTGGAAGGTAGGAGACGAGGTGCTGGCAGATGTAAACCTGTGAGTACCGGGCGTGAGTCGTGCTTCGGTAGCTCAGATGGTAGAGCACTTGCCCTCGAAAGGCAAAGGTCCCGAGTTCGAGTCTCGGTCGGGCACACAGTTTTAATCTGCCAGGAAGTTTCATATCAGCGCACACTTCGCTGCAGAGTGAAAATCTCATTCTGGAAACATCCCCCACGCTGTGGCTAAGCCATGTCTCAGCAATATCCTTTCTTTCAGGAGTGCTAGTTCTGCAAGGTTCGCAGGAGAGCTTCTGTAAAGTTTGGAAGGTAGGAGACGAGGTACTGGCAGAAGTAAACCTGTGAGTACCGGGCGTGAGTCGTGCTTCGGTAGCTCAGATGGTAGAGCACTTGCCCGCGAAAGTCAAAGGTCCCGAGTTCGAGTCTCGGTCGGGCACACAGTTTTAATCTGCCAGGAAGTTTCATATCAGCGCATACTCCGCTGCAGAGTGAAAATCTGATTCTGGAAACATCCCCCAAGCTGTGGCTAAGCCATGTCTCCGCAATATCCTTTCTTTCAGGAGTGCTAGTTCTGCAAGGTCGCAGGAGAGCTTCTGTAAAGTTTGGAAGGTAGGAGACGAGGTACTGGCAGAAGTAAACCTGTGAGTACCGGGCGTGAGTCGTGCTTCGGTAGCTCAGATGGTAGAGCACTTGCCCGCGAAAGGCAAAGGTCCCGAGTTCGAGTCTCGGTTGGGCACACAGTTTTAATCTGCCAGGAAGTTTCATATCAGCGCACACTCCGCTGCAGAGTGAAAATCTCATTCTGGAAACATCCCCCAGGCTGTGGCTAAGCCATGTCTCCGCAATATCCTTTCTTTCAGGACTGCTAGTTCTGCAAGGTTCGCAGGAGAGCTTCTGTAAAGTTTGGAAGGTAGGAGACGTGGTACTGGCAGAAGTAAACCTGTGAGTACCGGGCGTGAGTCGTGCTTCGGTAGCTCAGATGGTAGAGCACTTGCCCGCGAAAGGCAAAGATCCCGAGTTCGAGTCTCGGTCGGGCACACAGTTTTAATCTGCCAGGAAGTTTCATATCAGCGCACACTCCGCTGCAGAGTGAAAATCTCATTCTGGAAACATCCCCCAGGCTGTGGCTAAGCCATGTCTCCGCAATATCCTTTCTTTGAGGAGTGCTAGTTCTGCAAGTTTCGCAGGAGAGCTTCTGTAAAGTTTGGAAGGTAGGAGACGAGGTACTGGCAGAAGTAAACCTGTGAGTACCGGGCGTGAGTCGTGCTTCGGTATCTCAGATGGTAGAGCACTTGCCCGCGAAAGGCAAAGGTCCCGAGTTCGAGTCTCGGTCGGGCACACAGTTTTAATCTGCCAGGAAGTTTCATATCAGCGCACACTCCGCTGCAGAGTGAAAATCTCATTCTGGTCTCCTTAATTTTCCTGTAGGCAGTATCTATCTTACCCCTAGTGAGACAAGCCTCTACATCCTTACATTTGTCCTCTAGCCATCTCTGCTTACCCATTTTGCACTTTCTGTCGATCTCGTTTTTGAGACGTTTGTATTCCCTTTTGCCTGCTTCATTTACTGCATTTTTATAATTTCTCCGTTCATCAATTAAATTCAATATTTCTTCTGTTACCCAAGGATTTCTATTAGCCCTCGTCTCTTTACCTATTCGATCCTCTGCTGCCTTCACTACTTCATCCCTCAGAGCTACCCATTCTTCTTCTACTGTATTTCTTTCCCCCATTCCTGTCAATTGTTCCCTTATGCTCTCCCTGAAACTCTCTACAACCTCTGGTTCTTTCAGTTTATCCAGGTCCCATCTCCTTAAATTCCCACCTTTTTGCAGTTTCTTCAGTTTGAATCTGCAGTTCATAACCAATTGATTGTGGTCAGAATCCACATCTGCCCCATCATTTTGCATTGACTTCGACAAATAGGATACCTGTTGCCTTTTTACTTGATCTAACTGATACTTGATAGTAGGATTAAATTTGTCGAACCGGATTATCAAATTAAGAAAAGTTCCTTGACTAGTTTGAGGAAAATTTTCAGCGACATCACTCCGTGTTTCTTCAGAACCTCTAAAAGCAAGACAGTTTGTGGCAAGATACATGACAGGGTTCGTTATTACGCGCGGAATATGTCTGTGTTTTCCTTTCTCTGAGTGAATTGTTTTAGCGATTTCGCGGTCGATTCCCTGACACGATTTCATTTACTGCAAACGGGTCTTCCATTTTATAAAATATTCTTTTATGTGTTTGTGATGCTTCGTGCTCAGACAACGTCTCTGAAGCTTTTTTCCAACTCACGAGACGCTCCGTACACAGGGCTGATGTAGAAGAGCTGCCGTACAGCTTGCGATCAGTACAGTGAGCTATAAACAAGGGACAAAATAAACAACTTTGCCTGACTTGAATGTGAAGAGTTCAGGAAGTACGTATTTATTATATTATTATTATTAGTAGCGGCAGCAGCAGTCGTAGTATTAAGTCACACACACATGTACGTTACCAGGTGGTGAATTTATGTCAAAATGAAGGGTGAAAATATTTTTCTCTGCCTAGGGACAGAAACTAGTAAAATTCACCCTTGCCATAGAGTGGCCGGCAGTTGGTGTTTTCATTTTTGCGACGCACTCCAGCACAGCTATTGATTTTTTATGTTTTACTTGTACACAAGGCACATGATCAGCGAGACTTCGATTTATCCAATAGAATTATGAGTTTACGGGTCAGAATATGAAAGGGTACTCATTACAGTGAATTTCGTTTGTTTCGTATCGTTTGAGAGTAATGTTTCACAATTACAAGGAAAATATTGGGGCGTAATGACAAGGGGGTACGCTAAACAAACTAGTCAGATAGAGTAATGTTTTCGTTATCTTTGAGAAATATTGCCTCGCATTTTGGGATAGTTTGAGATTACGAATTGTGTGTATTGTAATTGTGTGTATTGTTGTTCGGATGTACCTCCATTAAGAGCAGTTCGTGGTATGGCGAGCCCCGTCGCTCTCCCGCGCCCTCCTCGCCCTTGAAACATGGCGACACGTCCGTAAACGCCCCCCTGCTGTCCGGTCGCCGTGTGCACGTGAGCAGCCAGCACCGAGCGGCAGACTGTCTCAGCAGGTGGGAGTAGGGCGTTAATTGCCTCCCCTGCCCAGTTAAGACAGGGCTAACTTATTCGGTCCACACGTCACTGTGCAGACGTGACGGGGTTTTGACGTCACAGGCAGCTATCGAAGACCGCAGGAACTGCTATTAGACTTGTCAGCGTCCGCGGTGGGGGGTGCCTCTACACACCGTAGTGGACTTCGCATCCCAAATTGCGTACTATAAAAGTATACCGTTTCAAGGTAACGGTACATTGAAGAATTGTAAAAACACGTCACTTTCTTTCAGATTTGTTATAATTGAACGTCATATAAGGACGCATCGGCTGTTAAAGCCTTCATTAAAGTTTCGGTACGAAGGCTGAACTTGCAGCAGCACGTTCAGAGACCGTGAATAGTTACAATAGAAAGAAAACAGCCCCCGCTCACTATTTTTAACCTCAGTCCGTTTTGCAACCTGCACCACGCTAGTAACGAGCAGCCCTTAGTGGCTCACCATCACAGTTTTCTTTACCTTAAATTTCTTTGTGACTAAAGCCCTTTTGGCATATTTATTATTTTATAAATGACATATAAGTACTGCCAGTCTTTCACAATGATTCCGTACTTATATTCTGTACCATACGTTTTTAGTCATAATTGTGTGACCATCTTATAGACCATTCTTTGATTTAAATTCTGAGGAAGACGCTCCTAGCAACGTTGAAACCCGGTTTATTCGTTAAAAATAGTGACCGAGGGCTGTTTTCTTTCTATTGTTCCAGCAGTTCATTGTCAGGCAGCGGTAATGAGCGCTGAGGTACTGAGCACAGGCTAATTATGGGGATGATTCGCGTCCTGCCACATCCAAAAATTGTTCTTCTCGCCTTCACGTTTGTAAAAAGTTCCTGGGACTTCTCTGTTAAGCTAATAGAAGTATGTTCTGTAATATTTGATGTTGTGTACATATAGCAGCTCTCTCTCTCTCTCTCTCTCTCAGCTGTGAGTTGTCATTGTCAGTAATTTACAAATTAAACGTGAAGCTTGCAAATGCAAATGTACATTCAAACACACATTGATCATCTCGCAAACCAAATCATTATTGAAAATATAAATTATAGAACCAACTCACTAATTTGCAACACAATTAAAAGATAACGTAATCTGTAATATATGAAATGTAACTACATATAAAGTGTATAAATGACAATTTACGAGCTAGTTCTTCTAGGCAGCTTCTTCCCCAAATAAACGTCTCCAATTAAAGTGCATTTTTAACCACGAATATTAAGTTTTTCATCATTTTATTACAACAAATTTTTACTAATAGCGACTCGTTTTCTAGAGATCTTGATTGTGTTGGTGTTTTGAAACAGCATTTGCTCGTGGGACATCAGGTGAGTGAGCTGCTGCTTCACCTCGCCTCCTGGTGTGGCTGCCCGCCCTTCCTAACTACAGACAAACTCCTGAAACTAGTTCTTAGAGTTTCTACAAACGAGTTTATCTTGTTGAGACACTGTAATGAACACAGTGGAATGCACACGTTATTGGATTCATTGCTGGTTGGCTGCACCCTTCTTTTTTTTTTACTTTTAAATCTAAAAGTCTTCTCACTTTCGTTGTTGATGAAGGCGTTTTAGCAAAAACAGTTGGCACAATTTTCTCAGTATGGTTCGGAGCTAATTCTTGCCAACATTTTAATCTCTCCTTTATAGACAGCCGCGTCCACATCAGTGCAGAACTTGACACATTTCTGAAGGATGTAACTTTAGGTTGACGTACCCTGCAATCAAGAAAAACCGTAACTTCCAGTCAGCCTCCACTGGAGATTACTGTTGTTGTTGTGAACGTCACGTTCGCCTCGCGTGTTGTGACCGAGTGATCGCGAAAGTCGACAGATAACTCCTTTCGTCTTCCATGCAGCCTGTGTCGTCAAAATGACATTCATTCATTCTTTATTTCTATTTTATGCTGTCAGATTGCGTGCTAATACTAGTCAGGGCCAACCAGTTACGAGACTTAGTAACCGGTCACACCGCTACTAAAATTATTGCATTTATACGTTAATATTTTTAATTACGATCCCATGCAGTATTACAACTATGAACAACTTGAATTTGAAAGAACACATAGAAAATGTTGTGGGGAAGGCTAACCAAAGGCTGCGTTTTATTGGCAGGACATTTAGAAAATGTAACAGACCTACTAAGGAGACTTCCTACACTACGCTTGTCCGTCCTCTTTTAGAATACTGCTGCACGGTGTGGGATCCTTACCAGGTAGGACTGACGGCGTACACCGAAAAAGTTCAAAGGAAGGCAGCACCTTTTGTGTTATTGCAAAATATGGGAGAGAGAGTCACAGAAATGATACAGAATTTGGGATGGAAATCATTAAAAGAAAGGCGTTTTTCGTTGCGACGGAATCTTCTCACGAAATTCCAATCACCAACTTTCTCCTCCGAATGCGAAAATATTTTGTTGACATCGACCTACATAGGGTGGAACGATGGCCAAGATAAAATAACGGAAATCTGAGCTTTTACGGAAATATATAGGTGTTCATTCTTTCCGCACGCTATACGAGATTGGAATAATAGAGAATTGCGAAGGTGGTTCGATGACCGTAGCGGTCGCGCGGTTCCAGACTGTAGAACCGCTCGGCCATCCCGGCCGCGGCCGCCTGCAGAGTATCCATGTAGCTGCAGATGTAGGTGAGTTGCCAGCGGAAAACAAACACGAATACTACCAACATGTCTCTCCGGTACGGAAGCCTCGATGGTGCAGCTCCGTAGCTGGCAGCTCCTGGAGGCGAAGGCGACGTGGGCGTCGTAGCAGTGGCAACAGAGTGAGATACCGACTGCGGGAACGCGTTCGCTGCCGGCGTCTGCCCCAGGAAACTAACTCAGAGTGCCCTGCTCGGGCTCAGCCTGGGCACTGAGCTGCACACTGGTCAGGCACCAGGACGCTGCAGGCGCTGCTTTCGGCGGCAGGGAAGGCGTACGGGTCCAGCGAGCACTGGCCGGGTGTAGCCCGGCCACCCCTCGCCTGCAATCTGCGGAGCCGAGCTGTCCCCTGCGAGACGCACGCCCGCAAGACACAACTGTGTTACCGGTTGCCGGTTGAGTAGGCGCTAGGCTTGAGACGGCTGCTACACTTCCATGGGCAAACGTGGACTGTATCCCCAATGTAATGTTTGCGAAATGAAACTGTTTTACGCCTTTTTTTTTAATTTTTCAGTTTCCGTGCTGTTGCAAACCATATTAGAAAATACTTAAAAGCTTTAGGGTGCTGTCGCAATTAAGTTTTCTTTCCATTCACTGCATTTATGATCCTATTCCATTTCTACATCTACACTCCTGGAAATTGAAATAAGAACACCGTGAATTCATTGTCCCGGGAAGGGGAAACTTTATTGACACATTCCTGGGGTCAGATACATCACATGATCACACTGACAGAACCACAGGCACATAGACACAGGCAACAGAGCATGCACAATGTCGGCACTAGTACAGTGTATATCCACCTTTCGCAGCAATGCAGGGTGCTATTCTCCCGTGGAGACGATCGTAGAGATGCTGGATGTAGTCCTGTGGAACGGCTTGCCATGCCATTTCCACCTGGCGCCTCAGTTGGACCAGCGTTCGTGCTGGACGTGCAGACCGCGTGAGACGACGCTTCATCCAGTCCCAAACATGCTCAATGGGGGACAGATCCGGAGATCTTGCTGGCCAGGGTAGTTGACTTACACCTTCTAGAGCACGTTGGGTGGCACGGGATACATGCGGACGTGCATTGTCCTGTTGGAACAGCAAGTTCCCTTGCCGGTCTAGGAATGGTAGAACGATGGGTTCGATGACGGTTTGGATGTACCGTGCACTATTCAGTGTCCCCTCGACGATCACCAGTGGTGTACGGCCAGTGTAGGAGATCGCTCCCCACACCATGATGCCGGGTGTTGGCCCTGTGTGCCTCGGTCGTATGCAGTCCTGATTGTGGCGCTCACCTGCACGGCGCCAAACACGCATACGACCATCATTGGCACCAAGGCAGAAGCGACTCTCATCGCTGAAGACGACACGTCTCCATTCGTCCCTCCATTCACGCCTGTCGCGACACCACTGGAGGCGGGCTGCACGATGTTGGGGCGTGAGCGGAAGACGGCCTAACGGTGTGCGGGACCGTAGCCCAGCTTCATGGAGACGGTTGCGAATGGTCCTCGCCGATACCCCAGGAGCTACAGTGTCCCTAATTTGCTGGGAAGTGGCGGTGCGGTCCCCTACGGCACTGCGTAGGATCCTACGGTCTTGGCGTGCATCCGTGCGTCGCTGCGGTCCGGTCCCAGGTCGACGGGCACGTGCACCTTCCGCCGACCACTGGCGACAACATCGATGTACTGTGGAGACCTCACGCCCCACGTGTTGAGCAATTCGGCGGTACGTCCACCCGGCCTCCCGCATGCCCACTATACGCCCTCGCTCAAAGTCCGTCAACTGCACATACGGTTCACGTCCACGCTGTCGCGGCATGCTACCAGTGTTAAAGACTGCGATGGAGCTCCGTATGCCACGGCAAACTGGCTGACACTGACGGCGGCGGTGCACAAATGCTGCGCAGCTAGCGCCATTCGACGGCCAACACCGCGGTTCCTGGTGTGTCCGCTGTGCCGTGCGTGTGATCATTGCTTGTACAGCCCTCTCGCAGTGTCCGGAGCAAGTATGGTGGGTCTGACACACCGGTGTCAATGTGTTCTTTTTTCCATTTCCAGGAGTGTACATCCACATCCATACTCCGCAAGCCACCTGACGGTGTGTGGCGGAGGGTACCTTGAACACCTCTATCGGTTCTCCCTTCTATTCCATTGTTCGTGGAAAGAAAGACTGTCCCTATGCCTCTGTGTGGGCTCTAGTTTCTCTGATTTTATCCTCATGGTCTCTTCGCGAGATATACGTAGAGGGGAGCAATATACTACGTGACTCCTAGGTGAACGTATGTTCTCGAAGCTTCAACAAAAGCCTGCACCAAGCCACTGAGCGTCTCTCTTGCAGAGTCTTCCACTGGATGTTATCTGTCACCTCCGTTACGCTTTCGCGATTACTAAACGATTCTGTAACGAAGCGCGCTGCTCTCCGTTGGATCTATCTCTTCTATCAACCCTATCTGGTACGGATCCCACATCGGTGAGCAGTATTCAAGCAGTGGGCGAGCAAGTGTACTGTAACCTACTTCCTTTGTTTTCGGACTGCAATTCCTTAGGATTTTTTCAATGAATCTCAGTCTGGCATCTGGCATCTGGTCATTCCATTTTAAATCGTTCCTAATGCGTACTCCCAGATAGTTTATGGAATTAACTGCTTCCAGTTGCTGACCTGCTATATTGTAGCTTAATGGTAAAGAAACCTTCTTTCTATGTATTCGCAGCACATTACACTTGTCTACATTGAGATTCAATTGCCATTCCCTGCACCATGCGTCAACTCGTTGCAGTTCCTCCTGCATTTCAGTACAATTTTCCATTGTTGCAACCTCTCGATATACTACAGCATCATCCGCAAAAAGTCTCATGTTATTCGCAAGATGATTTATATATATTGTGAATAGCAACGGTCCTACGACACTCCCATACGGTGCACCTGAAATCACTCTTACTTCGGAAAACTTCTCTCCATTGAGAATGACATGCTGCGTTCTGTTATCTAGGAACTCTTCAATCCAATCACACAATTGGTCTTATAGTCCATATGCTCTTACTTTGTTCATTAACGGCTGTGGGGAACTGTATCGAACGCCTTGCGGAAGTCAAGAAACACGGCATCTACCTAGGAACCCGTGTCTATGGCCCTCTGAGTCTCGCGAACGAATAGCGCGAGCTGTGTTTCACACGATCGTCTTTTTCTAAACCCATGCTCATTTCTACAGAGTAGATTTCTAGTCTCCAGAAAAGTCATTACACTCGAACATAATACGTGTTCCAAAATTCTACAACATTTGTTGTTCTGCTTGCATTTTGTTTTTCAAACTTACTACTGAACTACTGCCTCTATCCACTTGTTCTACCTCTGCTCAAACCTGACCACACACCATACCTTCTGGTTCAACACGGTGTTGTTCTAGGGAGCGTAGCTTTAAATGCCAACATTATGTATGGAGGTCCAATAATCAGCTGTTTTACCGTACACAATTGATTGTACCTACTGGATGTTCACGTGACTCGGATGTGGGACGTTGCGACGTGCTGTAGCAGTGGTGACAGTTGACGTGGCACCCGTCCTGTGGCAGCGCTGTGAGCGATCAGACGCCGTGTACCAAAAACATCGCTCACAGCAGACCTGAGTAAACAACTTACGATGGAGGAAAATTAACATCGACCTACACAAAAGCGTAAATAGTGGAAATCAGCAACAAAATTCTACGAGCTGCTCTCTGTCTGAGCAAATTTCGTTATAAGAAAGACTGATACCATGTGGCCTGTCGAGGATACAGGCTCTCCCGGCAAACAGACATGTAAGCTAATAAATAGAATGTAGCTGCGATAGATTTCGGTAACAAAACTGGCGACAATGCAGCGAATGTGTTACCATTGAGAACTGCTCAAAAACCTGCATGATACGGAACCAAATCAAAACTAAAAAATTATGTATTTTTGAAGACAAATGTTGATGGTGTTAGGACAGCAACCAGCCACAAATTTACTTTCAGTTCCTTTATTCACAGGGTACTGTTACCGGTTTCGAATCGTTGTGATTCATCCTCAGACGGTTTACACGCTATCTTTATGACATGTGGTGAGTTTTTTTAGAGATTAATTGTTTTAAAATATAAATAATACATAATTATAAACACGCCACACACAGATGGTTGCGTTACAGATTTTCGTTGCATATGACTTACGTGAATAGTCGGTTTGGAGTGTTTCTTTCCATAACATTCTTCGAACAGATGTAAATGCATTCCCACTGCATTCTTATTGTTGCACACATAAGGGACTCTTGGAGGCATTTACATCATGTATTACTTTTTGTTGTAATTTATTATTTGTGGGAAACTGATTGTGATATGTTTTACTGAACAAATATGAAATACGTAACTGCATAGCAATGAATCCCTCAGCACCAAAACTGTGTGCACAGCCAAAGGTTAATAAAAAAAATTGTCCCATTCGCACGTATGTTAACTTAAGAAACAGCCCTGCATACTTCATAAGCCGTAAATTAAAAGACCTCATTACCAAATACTATACATTTGAAAATAACTACGCCATACATAACACACATGAACTCATAAACTTAAATAAAGACATCCACATCCCACCAACAGCTAAATTAGCGTCACTAGACATAGTCAACCTGTACATGAACATCCCTGTCAAAGAGACTATTAACATTATAAGAAACAATCTGCTTGAATATAAGAAAATTAGTGTTGCAGAGATCTGTGAACTCATAGAAATACTTTCACTTATTCTAGAGCATAATTACTTTAGCTTCAACAACAAACTGTACCAGCAATATGATGGTTTGGCAATGGGAAGTAGCTTAACTGGGATATTGGCTGACATTTACATCAACCATATAGAACAAAAATTCTTCTCAACCAACCAGCACATTTCAAACAAAATAATCTACTACAGAAGATATGTTTATGATACAATCTTGCTTTTTGATGGTACAAGCAATGAAATAGATACGTTAGGAGCAGATCTAAGCAAAATGCACAAAAATATTAAATTCACAGTTGAACATGAAACTAATAAAAGCATTAACTTTCTTGACAGGAAAATTTGCAATAGTAACAATAAATATCAATTTAGTACTTGCAGAAAACCTACCACCACAGATGTCAGTATTGGCAATTCATCTTCCCACCCCCGCCAACAAAAAATAGCATATTTCAGAACGATGCTACACCAAATTGAAAAAGTACCAATGAGTGACACAGACCAACAAAATGAAATCAATATAATTAAAACAGTTGCTTATAGTAATGGATATAAACCCACAATAACAGAAAAACTCCACAGCAAAATGCAGACAAAAACCACAGATCCACTTCACAGCAGTCACTTCAAGCCAAATCAGGGTGCCACTGAAGCCAAACCTAAACATGCTACTATGCCATACATAGCCCCACTTTGATACCAAATAGCAAACTTATTTAAAAAGAAGAAAAATATCACAATCAGCTTTCCCACAAATAATAAATTACAACAGAAAGTAATCCATGATGTAAATACCTCCAAGAGTCCCTACCACAAATAAAGAATATACAAACTCAAATGTGACACGTGCCCAAAATTCTGCATCGGACAGACAGGCAGAAGTTTTGAAATTAGATACAAAGAACGTATTGATGCTCTAAGACTTGGTAACTTGAACAAATCAGCATTTGCAGCCCATATTGCTGAAGAAAACCATTCAGTGCGAAACATTGAGGACAAGTTAAAGATTTTGCATCTAGCAGAAAAAAGAGCCACTATGAACATATTACAAGAATTAGAAATACACACACACAAAAACAGCACCACAGACTATATCCTTAACGAACAAACCGACTTAACTGACACTCCTTTCCTGAAAAATTTCCAAAAATTACTTTCCAGTCTCCAAAGCAAATAATATTAGTACACCTATCAGCAGATCAAGTAGCAAATTTATATGTTACTATATTTCTCATGATGCTAAATGTAATTAAATAATATACTATTTTACCTATGTAGTTCTATATACATATATAAAACCTTTTTAATTAATTTAACAATATCAACTCAAAAATTCAATGTCTCTGTATTAGAGTAAAAGGCATTACAGTTGCGTAAATGAATATATGATCCTTTCCAAACATAGGATATCACCATCAAATGTTACGATATATCATAGCATCTGTGATACTCATATGATTGTAATCTCTTTGTATGTATCAAAACATTTGGTGCGTTGTAGAAATCTTCTGTGACAAATCCAAAGTGTTTAGTGAGAACAATTTACGTGTGCAACAATAAGAATGCAATGGGAACGCATTTACATCTGTTGGAAAAGTGTTATGGAAACAAACACTCCAAACCGACGTTTCACGTAAGTCATATGCAACGAAAATCTGTAACGAAATCATCTGTGTGTGGTGTGTTTGTAATTATGTATTATTTATATTTTAGGACAATTAAACTGTAAAAAACACACCACATGTCATAAAGAAAGCGTGTAAACCGTCTGAGGAAGAATCAAAACTATATTCTAAACCGGTAACATTACCCTTTGAATAAAGGATCTGAAAGTAAATTTGTGGCTGGTTGCTGTCCTAACACCATCAACATTTGTCTTCAAACAACAGCCACGGTCTCCATCATGTCATCATATGACAAAATTGCATTATGTATTTTTTCAGTTTCAGTTTTCCAGGTCGTGTCTGCGATCTTAGTATCTGCTTAATATTATGCTGACAGTGCAATAAAGAGTTTCCTTACGGTTAACAATGCGTTGCTGGTACTCCTGTTTGCGCAACGAAGATGTAATGGAGAACGTATAGGCAAGGGACGCTACGTGTTCATTAAAGAAATCCGTAGCATGGAAAACCGCAGTATATCTAAAGCTATTCGACGATATTCCACCGAAATAAGTATAACTCGCGACAAAATTACCCTTAGAACCCGATATTAGTTCAATTTCCGCCACACTATAGAAAGAGTATCTGCTTAATATTATGCTGACAGTGCAATAAAGAGTTCCCTTACGGTTAATAATGCGTTGCTGGTACTCCGGTTTGCACAACGAAGATGTAATGGAGAACGTATAGGCAAGAGACGCTACGTGTTCATTAAAGAAATCCGTAGCATGGAAAGCCGCAGTATATCTAAAGCTATTCGACGATATTCCACCGAAATAAGTATAACTCGCGACAAAATTACCCTTAGAACCCGATATTAGTTCAATTTCCGCCACACTATAGAAAGAGTATCTGCTTAATATTATGCTGACAGTGCAATAAAGAGTTTCCTTACGGTTAATAATGCGTTGCTGGTACTCCGGTTTGCACAACGAAGATGTAATGGAGAACGTATCGGCAAGAGACGCTACGTGTTCATTAAAGAAATCAGTAGCATGGAAAACCGCAGTATATCTAAAGCTATTCGACGATATTCCACCGAAATAAGTATAACTCGCGACAAAATTACCCTTAGAACCCGATATTAGTTCAATTTCCGCCACACTATAGAAAGAGTATCTGCTTAATATTATGCTGACAGTGCAATAAAGAGTTCCCTTACGGTTAATAATGCGTTGCTGGTACTCCGGTTTGCACAACGAAGATGTAATGGAGAACGTATAGGCAAGAGACGCTACGTGTTCATTAAAGAAATCCGTAGCATGGAAAGCCGCAGTATATCTAAAGCTATTCGACGATATTCCACCGAAATAAGTATAACTCGCGACAAAATTACCCTTAGAACCCGATATTAGTTCAATTTCCGCCACACTATAGAAAGAGTATCTGCTTAATATTATGCTGACAGTGCAATAAAGAGTTTCCTTACGGTTAATAATGCGTTGCTGGTACTCCGGTTTGCACAACGAAGATGTAATGGAGAACGTATAGGCAAGAGACGCTACGTGTTCATTAAAGAAATCAGTAGCATGGAAAACCGCAGTATATCTAAAGCTATTCGACGATATTCCACCGAAATAAGTATAACTCGCGACAAAATTACACTTAGAACCCGATATTAGTTCAATTTCCGCCACACTATAGAAAGAGTATCTGCTTAATATTATGCTGACAGTGCAATAAAGAGTTTCCTTACGGTTAATAATGCGTTGCTGGTACTCCGGTTTGCACAACGAAGATGTAATGGAGAACGTATAGGCAAGAGACGCTACGTGTTCATTAAAGAAATCAGTAGCATGGAAAACCGCAGTATATCTAAAGCTATTCGACGATATTCCACCGAAATAAGTATAACTCGCGACAAAATTACCCTTAGAACCCGATATTAGTTCAATTTCCGCCACACTATAGAAAGAGTATCTGCTTAATATTATGCTGACAGTGCAATAAAGAGTTTCCTTACGGTTAATAATGCGTTGCTGGTACTCCGGTTTGCACAACGAAGATGTAATGGAGAACGTATAGGCAAGAGACGCTACGTGTTCATTAAAGAAATCAGTAGCATGGAAAACCGCAGTATATCTAAAGCTATTCGACGATATTCCACCGAAATAAGTATAACTCGCGACAAAATTACCCTTAGAACCCGATATTAGTTCAATTTCCGCCACACTATAGAAAGAGTATCTGCTTAATATTATGCTGACAGTGCAATAAAGAATTTCCTTACGGTTAATAATGCGTTGCTGGTACTCCGGTTTGCACAACGAAGATGTAATGGAGAACGTATAGGCAAGAGACGCTACGTGTTCATTAAAGAAATCAGTAGCATGGAAAACCGCAGTATATCTAAAGCTATTCGACGATATTCCACCGAAATAAGTATAACTCGCGACAAAATTACCCTTAGAACCCGATATTAGTTCAATTTCCGCCACACTATAGAAAGAGTATCTGCTTAATATTATGCTGACAGTGCAATAAAGAGTTTCCTTACGGTTAATAATGCGTTGCTGGTACTCCGGTTTGCGCAACGAAGATGTAATGGAGAACGTATAGGCAAGGGACGCTACGTGTTCATTAAAGAAATCAGTAGCATGGAAAACCGCAGTATATCTAAAGCTATTCGACGATATTCCACCGAAATAAGTATAACTCGCGGCAAAATTACCCTTAGAACCCGATATTAGTTCAATTTCCGCCACACTATAGAAAGAGTATCTGCTTAATATTATGCTGACAGTGCAATAAAGAGTTTCCTTATGGTTAATAATGCGTTGCTGGTACTCCGGTTTGCACAACGAAGATGTAATGGAGAACGTATAGGCAAGGGACGCTACGTGTTCATTAAAGAAATCAGTAGCATGGAAAACCGCAGTATATCTAAAGCTATTCGACGATATTCCACCGAAATAAGTATAACTCGCGACAAAATTACCCTTAGAACCCGATATTAGTTCAATTTCCGCCACACTATAGAAAGATTATCTGCTTAATATTATGCTGACAGTGCAATAAAGAGTTTCCTTACGGTTAATAATGCGTTGCTGGTACTCCGGTTTGCACAACGAAGATGTAATGGAGAACGTATAGGCAAGAGACGCTACGTGTTCATTAAAGAAATCAGTAGCATGGAAAACTGCAGTATATCTAAAGCTATTCGACGATATTCCACCGAAATAAGTATAACTCGCGACAAAATTACCCTTAGAACCCGATATTAGTTCAATTTCCGCCACACTATAGAAAGAGTATCTGCTTAATATTATGCTGACAGTGCAATAAAGAGTTTCCATACGGTTAATAATGCGTTGCTGGTACTCCGGTTTGCACAACGAAGATGTAATGGAGAACGCATAGGCAAGGGACGCTACGTGTTCATTAAAGAAATCAGTAGCATGGAAAACCGCAGTATATCTAAAGCTATTCGACGATATTCCACCGAAATAAGTATAACTCGCGACAAAATTACACTTAGAACCCGATATTAGTTCAATTTCCGCCACACTATAGAAAGAGTATCTGCTTAATATTATGCTGACAGTGCAATAAAGAGTTTCCTTACGGTTAATAATGCGTTGCTGGTACTCCGGTTTGCACAACGAAGATGTAATGGAGAACGTATAGGCAAGGGACGCTACGTGTTCATTAAAGAAATCAGTAGCATGGAAAACCGCAGTATATCTAAAGCTATTCGACGATATTCCACCGAAATAAGTATAACTCGCGACAAAATTACCCTTACAACCCGATATTAGTTCAATTTCCGCCACACTATAGAAAGAGTATCTGCTTAATATTATGCTGACAGTGCAATAAAGAGTTTCCTTACGGTTAATAATGCGTTGCTGGTACTCCGGTTTGCACAACGAAGATGTAATGGAGAACGTATCGGCAAGAGACGCTACGTGTTCATTAAAGAAATCAGTAGCATGGAAATCTGCAGTATATCTAAAGCTATTCGACGATATTCCACCGAAATAAGTATAACTCGCGACAAAATTACCCTTAGAACCCGATATTAGTTCAATTTCCGCCACACTATAGAAAGAGTATCTGCTTAATATTATGCTGACAGTGCAATAAAGAGTTTCCTTACGGTTAATAATGCGTTGCTGGTACTCCGGTTTGCACAACGAAGATGTAATGGAGAACGTATAGGCAAGGGACGCTACGTGTTCATTAAAGAAATCAGTAGCATGGAAAACCGCAGTATATCTAAAGCTATTCGACGATATTCCACCGAAATAAGTATAACTCGCGACAAAATTACCCTTAGAACCCGATATTAGTTCAATTTCCGCCACACTATAGAAAGAGTATCTGCTTAATATTATGCTGACAGTGCAATAAAGAGTTTCCTTACGGTTAATAATGCGTTGCTGGTACTCCGGTTTGCACAACGAAGATGTAATGGAGAACGTATAGGCAAGGGACGCTACGTGTTCATTAAAGAAATCAGTAGCATGGAAAACCGCAGTATATCTAAAGCTATTCGACGATATTCCACCGAAATAAGTATAACTCGCGACAAAATTACCCTTAGAACCCGATATTAGTTCAATTTCCGCCACACTATAGAAAGAGTATCTGCTTAATATTATGCTGACAGTGCAATAAAGAGTTTCCTTACGGTTAATAATGCGTTGCTGGTACTCCGGTTTGCACAACGAAGATGTAATGGAGAACGTATAGGCAAGGGACGCTACGTGTTCATTAAAGAAATCAGTAGCATGGAAAACCGCAGTATATCTAAAGCTATTCGACGATATTCCACCGAAATAAGTATAACTCGCGACAAAATTACCCTTAGAACCCGATATTAGTTCAATTTCCGCCACACTATAGAAAGAGTATCTGCTTAATATTATGCTGACAGTGCAATAAAGAGTTTCCTTACGGTTAATAATGCGTTGCTGGTACTCCGGTTTGCACAACGAAGATGTAATGGAGAACGTATAGGCAAGGGACGCTACGTGTTCATTAAAGAAATCAGTAGCATGGAAAACCGCAGTATATCTAAAGCTATTCGACGATATTCCACCGAAATAAGTATAACTCGCGACAAAATTACCCTTAGAACCCGATATTAGTTCAATTTCCGCCACACTATAGAAAGAGTATCTGCTTAATATTATGCTGACAGTGCAATAAAGAGTTTCCTTACGGTTAATAATGCGTTGCTGGTACTCCGGTTCGCACAACGACGATGTAATGGAGAACGTATAGGCAAGGGACGCTACGTGTTCATTAAAGAAATCAGTAGCATGGAAAACCGCAGTATATCTAAAGCTATTCGACGATATTCCACCGAAATAAGTATAACTCGCGGCAAAATTACCCTTAGAACCCGATATTAGTTCAATTTCCGCCACACTATAGAAAGAGTATCTGCTTAATATTATGCTGACAGTGCAATAAAGAGTTTCCTTACGGTTAATAATGCGTTGCTGGTACTCCGGTTTGCGCAACGAAGATGTAATGGAGAACGTATAGGCAAGGGACGCTACGTGTTCATTAAAGAAATCCGTAGCATGGAAAACCGCAGTATATCTAAAGCTATTCGACGATATTCCACCGAAATAAGTATAACTCGCGACAAAATTACCCTTAGAACCCGATATTAGTTCAATTTCCGCCACACTATAGAAAGAGTATCTGCTTAATATTATGCTGACAGTGCAATAAAGAGTTTCCTTACGGTTAATAATGCGTTGCTGGTACTCCGGTTTGCACAACGAAGATGTAATGGAGAACGTATAGGCAAGAGACGCTACGTGTTCATTAAAGAAATCAGTAGCATGGAAAACCGCAGTATATCTAAAGCTATTCGACGATATTCCACCGAAATAAGTATAACTCGCGACAAAATTACCCTTAGAACCCGATATTAGTTCAATTTGCGCCACACTATAGAAAGAGTATCTGCTTAATATTATGCTGACAGTGCAATGAAGAGTTTCCTTACGGTTAATAATGCGTTGCTGGTACTCCGGTTTGCGCAACGAAGATGTAATGGAGAACGTATAGGCAAGGGACGCTACGTGTTCATTAAAGAAATCCGTAGCATGGAAAACCGCAGTATATCTAAAGCTATTCGACGATATTCCACCGAAATAAGTATAACTCGCGACAAAATTACCCTTAGAACCCGATATTAGTTCAATTTCCGCCACACTATAGAAAGAGTATCTGCTTGATATTATGCTGACAGTGCAATAAAGAGTTTCCTTACGGTTAATAATGCGTTGCTGGTACTCCGGTTTGCACAACGAAGATGTAATGGAGAACGTATAGGCAAGGGACGCTACGTGTTCATTAAAGAAATCAGTAGCATGGAAAACCGCAGTATATCTAAAGCTATTCGACGATATTCCACCGAAATAAGTATAACTCGCGACAAAATTACCCTTAGAACCCGATATTAGTTCAATTTCCGCCACACTATAGAAAGAGTATCTGCTTAATATTATGCTGACAGTGCAATAAAGAGTTTCCTTACGGTTAATAATGCGTTGCTGGTACTCCGGTTTGCACAACGAAGATGTAATGGAGATCGTATAGGCAAGAGACGCTACGTGTTCATTAAAGAAATCCGTAGCATGGAAAACCGCAGTATATCTAAAGCTATTCGACGATATTCCACCGAAATAAGTATAACTCGCGGCAAAATTACCCTTAGAACCCGATATTAGTTCAATTTCCGCCACACTATAGAAAGAGTATCTGCTTAATATTATGCTGACAGTGCAATAAAGAGTTTCCTTACGGTTAATAATGCGTTGCTGGTACTCCGGTTTGCGCAACGAAGATGTAATGGAGAACGTATAGGCAAGGGACGCTACGTGTTCATTAAAGAAATCCGTAGCATGGAAAACCGCAGTATATCTAAAGCTATTCGACGATATTCCACCGAAATAAGTATAACTCGCGACAAAATTACCCTTAGAACCCGATATTAGTTCAATTTCCGCCACACTATAGAAAGAGTATCTGCTTAATATTATGCTGACAGTGCAATAAAGAGTTTCCTTACGGTTAATAATGCGTTGCTGGTACTCCGGTTTGCACAACGAAGATGTAATGGAGAACGTATAGGCAAGAGACGCTACGTGTTCATTAAAGAAATCAGTAGCATGGAAAACCGCAGTATATCTAAAGCTATTCGACGATATTCCACCGAAATAAGTATAACTCGCGACAAAATTACCCTTAGAACCCGATACTAGTTCAATTTCCGCCACACTATAGAAAGAGTATCTGCTTAATATTATGCTGACAGTGCAATAAAGAGTTTCCTTACGGTTAATAATGCGTTGCTGGTACTCCGGTTTGCGCAACGAAGATGTAATGGAGAACGTATAGGCAAGGGACGCTACGTGTTCATTAAAGAAATCAGTAGCATGGAAAACCGCAGTATATCTAAAGCTATTCGACGATATTCCACCGAAATAAGTATAACTCGCGGCAAAATTACCCTTAGAACCCGATATTAGTTCAATTTCCGCCACACTATAGAAAGAGTATCTGCTTAATATTATGCTGACAGTGCAATAAAGAGTTTCCTTACGGTTAATAATGCGTTGCTGGTACTCCGGTTTGCGCAACGAAGATGTAATGGAGAACGTATAGGCAAGGGACGCTACGTGTTCATTAAAGAAATCCGTAGCATGGAAAACCGCAGTATATCTAAAGCTATTCGACGATATTCCACCGAAATAAGTATAACTCGCGACAAAATTACCCTTAGAACCCGATATTAGTTCAATTTCCGCCACACTATAGAAAGAGTATCTGCTTAATATTATGCTGACAGTGCAATAAAGAGTTTCCTTACGGTTAATAATGCGTTGCTGGTACTCCGGTTTGCACAACGAAGATGTAATGGAGAACGTATAGGCAAGAGACGCTACGTGTTCATTAAAGAAATCCGTAGCATGGAAAACCGCAGTATATCTAAAGCTATTCGACGATATTCCACCGAAATAAGTATAACTCGCGACAAAATTACCCTTAGAACCCGATACTAGTTCAATTTCCGCCACACTATAGAAAGAGTATCTGCTTAATATTATGCTGACAGTGCAATAAAGAGTTTCCTTACGGTTAATAATGCGTTGCTGGTACTCCGGTTTGCGCAACGAAGATGTAATGGAGAACGTATAGGCAAGGGACGCTACGTGTTCATTAAAGAAATCAGTAGCATGGAAAACCGCAGTATATCTAAAGCTATTCGACGATATTCCACCGAAATAAGTATAACTCGCGGCAAAATTACCCTTAGAACCCGATATTAGTTCAATTTCCGCCACACTATAGAAAGAGTATCTGCTTAATATTATGCTGACAGTGCAATAAAGAGTTTCCTTACGGTTAATAATGCGTTGCTGGTACTCCGGTTTGCGCAACGAAGATGTAATGGAGAACGTATAGGCAAGGGACGCTACGTGTTCATTAAAGAAATCCGTAGCATGGAAAACCGCAGTATATCTAAAGCTATTCGACGATATTCCACCGAAACAAGTATAACTCGCGACAAAATTACCCTTAGAACCCGATATTAGTTCAATTTCCGCCACACTATAGAAAGAGTATCTGCTTAATATTATGCTGACAGTGCAATAAAGAGTTTCCTTACGGTTAATAATGCGTTGCTGGTACTCCGGTTTGCACAACGAAGATGTAATGGAGAACGTATAGGCAAGAGACGCTACGTGTTCATTAAAGAAATCAGTAGCATGGAAAACCGCAGTATATCTAAAGCTATTCGACGATATTCCACCGAAATAAGTATAACTCGCGACAAAATTACCCTTAGAACCCGATATTAGTTCAATTTCCGCCACACTATAGAAAGAGTATCTGCTTAATATTATGCTGACAGTGCAATAAAGAGTTTCCTTACGGTTAATAATGCGTTGCTGGTACTCCGGTTTGCGCAACGAAGATGTAATGGAGAACGTATAGGCAAGGGACGCTACGTGTTCATTAAAGAAATCAGTAGCATGGAAAACCGCAGTATATCTAAAGCTATTCGACGATATTCCACCGAAATAAGTATAACTCGCGACAAAATTACCCTTAGAACCCGATATTAGTTCAATTTCCGCCACACTATAGAAAGAGTATCTGCTTAATATTATGCTGACAGTGCAATAAAGAGTTTCCTTACGGTTAATAATGCGTTGCTGGTACTCCGGTTTGCACAACGAAGATGTAATGGAGAACGTATAGGCAAGGGACGCTACGTGTTCATTAAAGAAATCAGTAGCATGGAAAACCGCAGTATATCTAAAGCTATTCGACGATATTCCACCGAAATAAGTATAACTCGCGACAAAATTACCCCTAGAACCCGATATTAGTTCAATTTCCGCCACACTATAGAAAGATTATCTGCTTAATATTATGCTGACAGTGCAATAAAGAGTTTCCTTACGGTTAATAATGCGTTGCTGGTACTCCGGTTTGCACAACGAAGATGTAATGGAGAACGTATAGGCAAGAGACGCTACGTGTTCATTAAAGAAATCAGTAGCATGGAAAACCGCAGTATATCTAAAGCTATTCGACGATATTCCACCGAAATAAGTATAACTCGCGGCAAAATTACCCTTAGAACCCGATATTAGTTCAATTTCCGCCACACTATAGAAAGAGTATCTGCTTAATATTATGCTGACAGTGCAATAAAGAGTTTCCTTACGGTTAATAATGCGTTGCTGGTACTCCGGTTTGCGCAACGAAGATGTAATGGAGAACGTATAGGCAAGGGACGCTACGTGTTCATTACAGAAATCCGTAGCATGGAAAACCGCAGTATATCTAAAGCTATTCGACGATATTCCACCGAAATAAGTATAACTCGCGACAAAATTACCCTTAGAACCCGATATTAGTTCAATTTCCGCCACACTATAGAAAGAATATCTGCTTAATATTATGCTGACAGTGCAATAAAGAGTTTCCTTACGGTTAATAATGCGTTGCTGGTACTCCGGTTTGCACAACGAAGATGTAATGGAGAACGTATAGGCAAGAGACGCTACGTGTTCATTAAAGAAATCAGTAGCATGGAAAACCGCAGTATATCTAAAGCTATTCGACGATATTCCACCGAAATAAGTATAACTCGCGACAAAATTACCCTTAGAACACGATATTAGTTCAATTTCCGCCACACTATAGAAAGAGTATCTGCTTAATATTATGCTGACAGTGCAATAAAGAGTTTCCTTACGGTTAATAATGCGTTGCTGGTACTCCGGTTTGCGCAACGAAGATGTAATGGAGAACGTATAGGCAAGGGACGCTACGTGTTCATTAAAGAAATCCGTAGCATGGAAAACCGCAGTATATCTAAAGCTATTCGACGATATTCCACCGAAATAAGTATAACTCGCGACAAAATTACCCTTAGAACCCGATATTAGTTCAATTTCCGCCACACTATAGAAAGAGTATCTGCTTAATATTATGCTGACAGTGCAATAAAGAGTTTCCTTACGGTTAATAATGCGTTGCTGGTACTCCGGTTTGCACAACGAAGATGTAATGGAGAACGTATAGGCAAGGGACGCTACGTGTTCATTAAAGAAATCAGTAGCATGGAAAACCGCAGTATATCTAAAGCTATTCGACGATATTCCACCGAAATAAGTATAACTCGCGACAAAATTACCCTTAGAACCCGATATTAGTTCAATTTCCGCCACACTATAGAAAGAGTATCTGCTTAATATTATGCTGACAGTGCAATAAAGAGTTTCCTTACGGTTAATAATGCGTTGCTGGTACTCCGGTTTGCACAACGAAGATGTAATGGAGAACGTATAGGCAAGGGACGCTACGTGTTCATTAAAGAAATCAGTAGCATGGAAAACCGCAGTATATCTAAAGCTATTCGACGATATTCCACCGAAATAAGTATAACTCGCGGCCAAATTTCCCTTAGAACCCGATATTAGATCAATTTCCGCCACACTATAGAAAGAGTATCTGCTTAATATTATGCTGACAGTGCAATAAAGAGTTTCCTTACGGTTAATAATGCGTTGCTGGTACTCCGGTTTGCGCAACGAAGATGTAATGGAGAACGTATAGGCAAGGGACGCTACGTGTTCATTAAAGAAATCCGTAACATGGAAAACCGCAGTATATCTAAAGCTATTCGACGATATTCCACCGAAATAAGTATAACTCGCGACAAAATTACCCTTAGAACCCGATATTAGTTCAATTTCCGCCACACTATAGAAAGAGTATCTGCTTAATATTATGCTGACAGTGCAATAAAGAGTTTCCTTACGGTTAATAATGCGTTGCTGGTACTCCGGTTTGCACAACGAAGATGTAATGGAGAACGTATAGGCAAGGGACGCTACGTGTTCATTAAAGAAATCAGTAGCATGGAAAACCGCAGTATATCTAAAGCTATTCGACGATATTCCACCGAAATAAGTATAACTCGCGACAAAATTACCCTTAGAACCCGATATTAGTTCAATTTCCGCCACACTATAGAAAGAGTATCTGCTTAATATTATGCTGACAGTGCAATAAAGAGTTTCCTTACGGTTAATAATGCGTTGCTGGTACTCCGGTTTGCACAACGAAGATGTAATGGAGAACGTATAGGCAAGGGACGCTACGTGTTCATTAAAGAAATCAGTAGCATGGAAAACCGCAGTATATCTAAAGCTATTCGACGATATTCCACCGAAATAAGTATAACTCGCGGCCAAATTTCCCTTAGAACCCGATATTAGTTCAATTTCCGCCACACTATAGAAAGAGTATCTGCTTAATATTATGCTGACAGTGCAATAAAGAGTTTCCTTACGGTTAATAATGCGTTGCTGGTACTCCGGTTTGCGCAACGAAGATGTAATGGAGAACGTATAGGCAAGGGACGCTACGTGTTCATTAAAGAAATCCGTAACATGGAAAACCGCAGTATATCTAAAGCTATTCGACGATATTCCACCGAAATAAGTATAACTCGCGACAAAATTACCCTTAGAACCCGATATTAGTTCAATTTCCGCCACACTATAGAAAGAGTATCTGCTTAATATTATGCTGACAGTGCAATAAAGAGTTTCCTTACGGTTAATAATGCGTTGCTGGTACTCCGGTTTGCACAACGAAGATGTAATGGAGAACGTATAGGCAAGGGACGCTACGTGTTCATTAAAGAAATCAGTAGCATGGAAAACCGCAGTATATCTAAAGCTATTCGACGATATTCCACCGAAATAAGTATAACTCGCGACAAAATTACCCTTAGAACCCGATATTAGTTCAATTTCCGCCACACTATAGAAAGAGTATCTGCTTAATATTATGCTGACAGTGCAATAAAGAGTTTCCTTACGGTTAATAATGCGTTGCTGGTACTCCGGTTTGCACAACGAAGATGTAATGGAGAACGTATAGGCAAGGGACGCTACGTGTTCATTAAAGAAATCAGTAGCATGGAAAACCGCAGTATATCTAAAGCTATTCGACGATATTCCACCGAAATAAGTATAACTCGCGGCAAAATTACCCTTAGAACCCGATATTAGTTCAATTTCCGCCACACTATAGAAAGAGTATCTGCTTAATATTATGCTGACAGTGCAATAAAGAGTTTCCTTACGGTTAATAATGCGTTGCTGGTACTCCGGTTTGCGCAACGAAGATGTAATGGAGAACGTATAGGCAAGGGACGCTACGTGTTCATTAAAGAAATCAGTAGCATGGAAAACCGCAGTATATCTAAAGCTATTCGACGATATTCCAACGAAATAAGTATAACTCGCGGCAAAATTACCCTTAGAACCCGATATTAGTTCAATTTCCGCCACACTATAGAAAGAGTATCTGCTTAATATTATGCTGACAGTGCAATAAAGAGTTTCCTTACGGTTAATAATGCGTTGCTGGTACTCCGGTTTGCACAACGAAGATGTAATGGAGAACGTATAGGCAAGGGACGCTACGTGTTCATTAAAGAAATCAGTAGCATGGAAAACCGCAGTATATCTAAAGCTATTCGACGATATTCCACCGAAATAAGTATAACTCGCGACAAAATTACCCTTAGAACCCGATATTAGTTCAATTTCCGCCACACTATAGAAAGAGTATCTGCTTAATATTATGCTGACAGTGCAATAAAGAGTTTCCTTACGGTTAATAATGCGTTGCTGGTACTCCGGTTTGCACAACGAAGATGTAATGGAGAACGTATAGGCAAGGGACGCTACGTGTTCATTAAAGAAATCAGTAGCATGGAAAACCGCAGTATATCTAAAGCTATTCGACGATATTCCACCGAAATAAGTATAACTCGCGGCAAAATTACCCTTAGAACCCGATATTAGTTCAATTTCCGCCACACTATAGAAAGAGTATCTGCTTAATATTATGCTGACAGTGCAATAAAGAGTTTCCTTACGGTTAATAATGCGTTGCTGGTACTCCGGTTTGCGCAACGAAGATGTAATGGAGAACGTATAGGCAAGGGACGCTACGTGTTCATTAAAGAAATCCGTAGCATGGAAAACCGCAGTATATCTAAAGCTATTCGACGATATTCCACCGAAATAAGTATAACTCGCGACAAAATTACCCTTAGAACCCGATATTAGTTCAATTTCCGCCACACTATAGAAAGAGTATCTGCTTAATATTATGCTGACAGTGCAATAAAGAGTTTCCTTACGGTTAATAATGCGTTGCTGGTACTCCGGTTTGCACAACGAAGATGTAATGGAGAACGTATAGGCAAGGGACGCTACGTGTTCATTAAAGAAATCAGTAGCATGGAAAACCGCAGTATATCTAAAGCTATTCGACGATATTCCACCGAAATAAGTATAACTCGCGACAAAATTACCCTTAGAACCCGATATTAGTTCAATTTCCGCCACACTATAGAAAGAGTATCTGCTTAATATTATGCTGACAGTGCAATAAAGAGTTTCCTTACGGTTAATAATGCGTTGCTGGTACTCCGGTTTGCACAACGAAGATGTAATGGAGAACGTATAGGCAAGGGACGCTACGTGTTCATTAAAGAAATCAGTAGCATGGAAAACCGCAGTATATCTAAAGCTATTCGACGATATTCCACCGAAATAAGTATAACTCGCGACAAAATTACCCTTAGAACCCGATATTAGTTCAATTTCCGCCACACTATAGAAAGAGTATCTGCTTAATATTATGCTGACAGTGCAATAAAGAGTTTCCTTACGGTTAATAATGCGTTGCTGGTACTCCGGTTTGCACAACGAAGATGTAATGGAGAACGTATAGGCAAGAGACGCTACGTGTTCATTAAAGAAATCAGTAGCATGGAAAACCGCAGTATATCTAAAGCTATTCGACGATATTCCACCGAAATAAGTATAACTCGCGACAAAATTACCCTTAGAACCCGATATTAGTTCAATTTCCGCCACACTATAGAAAGAGTATCTGCTTAATATTATGCTGACAGTGCAATAAAGAGTTTCCTTACGGTTAATAATGCGTTGCTGGTACTCCGGTTTGCACAACGAAGATGTAATGGAGAACGTATAGGCAAGGGACGCTACGTGTTCATTAAAGAAATCCGTAGCATGGAAAACCGCAGTATATCTAAAGCTATTCGACGATATTCCACCGAAATAAGTATAACTCGCGACAAAATTACCCTTAGAACCCGATATTAGTTCAATTTCCGCCACACTATAGAAAGAGTATCTGCTTAATATTATGCTGACAGTGCAATAAAGAGTTTCCTTACGGTTAATAATGCGTTGCTGGTACTCCGGTTTGCACAACGAAGATGTAATGGAGAACGTATAGGCAAGGGACGCTACGTGTTCATTAAAGAAATCAGTAGCATGGAAAACCGCAGTATATCTAAAGCTATTCGACGATATTCCACCGAAATAAGTATAACTCGCGACAAAATTACCCTTAGAACCCGATATTAGTTCAATTTCCGCCACACTATAGAAAGAGTATCTGCTTAATATTATGCTGACAGTGCAATAAAGAGTTTCCTTACGGTTAATAATGCGTTGCTGGTACTCCGGTTTGCACAACGAAGATGTAATGGAGAACGTATAGGCAAGGGACGCTACGTGTTCATTAAAGAAATCCGTAGCATGGAAAACCGCAGTATATCTAAAGCTATTCGACGATATTCCACCGAAATAAGTATAACTCGCGACAAAATTACCCTTAGAACCCGATATTAGTTCAATTTCCGCCACACTATAGAAAGAGTATCTGCTTAATATTATGCTGACAGTGCAATAAAGAGTTTCCTTACGGTTAATAATGCGTTGCTGGTACTCCGGTTTGCACAACGAAGATGTAATGGAGAACGTATAGGCAAGGGACGCTACGTGTTCATTAAAGAAATCAGTAGCATGGAAAACCGCAGTATATCTAAAGCTATTCGACGATATTCCACCGAAATAAGTATAACTCGCGACAAAATTACCCTTAGAACCCGATATTAGTTCAATTTCCGCCACACTATAGAAAGAGTATCTGCTTAATATTATGCTGACAGTGCAATAAAGAGTTTCCTTACGGTTAATAATGCGTTGCTGGTACTCCGGTTTGCACAACGAAGATGTAATGGAGAACGTATAGGCAAGAGACGCTACGTGTTCATTAAAGAAATCAGTAGCATGGAAAACCGCAGTATATCTAAAGCTATTCGACGATATTCCACCGAAATAAGTATAACTCGCGACAAAATTACCCTTAGAACCCGATATTAGTTCAATTTCCGCCACACTATAGAAAGAGTATCTGCTTAATATTATGCTGACAGTGCAATAAAGAGTTTCCTTACGGTTAATAATGCGTTGCTGGTACTCCGATTTGCGCAACGAAGATGTAATGGAGAACGTATAGGCAAGGGACGCTACGTGTTCATTAAAGAAATCCGTAGCATGGAAAACCGCAGTATATCTAAAGCTATTCGACGATATTCCACCGAAATAAGTATAACTCGCGACAAAATTACCCTTAGAACCCGATATTAGTTCAATTTCCGCCACACTATAGAAAGAGTATCTGCTTAATATTATGCTGACAGTGCAATAAAGAGTTTCCTTACGGTTAATAATGCGTTGCTGGTACTCCGGTTTGCACAACGAAGATGTAATGGAGAACTTATAGGCAAGGGACGCTACGTGTTCATTAAAGAAATCAGTAGCATGGAAAACCGCAGTATATCTAAAGCTATTCGACGATATTCCACCGAAATAAGTATAACTCGCGACAAAATTACCCTTAGAACCCGATATTAGTTCAATTTCCGCCACACTATAGAAAGAGTATCTGCTTAATATTATGCTGACAGTGCAATAAAGAGTTTCCTTACGGTTAATAATGCGTTGCTGGTACTCCGGTTTGCACAACGAAGATGTAATGGAGAACGTATAGGCAAGGGACGCTACGTGTTCATTAAAGAAATCAGTAGCATGGAAAACCGCAGTATATCTAAAGCTATTCGACGATATTCCACCGAAATAAGTATAACTCGCGACAAAATTACCCTTAGAACCCGATACTAGTTCAATTTCCGCCACACTATAGAAAGAGTATCTGCTTAATATTATGCTGACAGTGCAATAAAGAGTTTCCTTACGGTTAATAATGCGTTGCTGGTACTCCGGTTTGCGCAACGAAGATGTAATGGAGAACGTATAGGCAAGGGACGCTACGTGTTCATTAAAGAAATCAGTAGCATGGAAAACCGCAGTATATCTAAAGCTATTCGACGATATTCCACCGAAATAAGTATAACTCGCGGCAAAATTACCCTTAGAACCCGATATTAGTTCAATTTCCGCCACACTATAGAAAGAGTATCTGCTTAATATTATGCTGACAGTGCAATAAAGAGTTTCCTTACGGTTAATAATGCGTTGCTGGTACTCCGGTTTGCGCAACGAAGATGTAATGGAGAACGTATAGGCAAGGGACGCTACGTGTTCATTAAAGAAATCCGTAGCATGGAAAACCGCAGTATATCTAAAGCTATTCGACGATATTCCACCGAAATAAGTATAACTCGCGACAAAATTACCCTTAGAACCCGATATTAGTTCAATTTCCGCCACACTATAGAAAGAGTATCTGCTTAATATTATGCTGACAGTGCAATAAAGAGTTTCCTTACGGTTAATAATGCGTTGCTGGTACTCCGGTTTGCACAACGAAGATGTAATGGAGAACGTATAGGCAAGAGACGCTACGTGTTCATTAAAGAAATCAGTAGCATGGAAAACCGCAGTATATCTAAAGCTATTCGACGATATTCCACCGAAATAAGTATAACTCGCGACAAAATTACCCTTAGAACCCGATATTAGTTCAATTTCCACCACACTATAGAAAGAGTATCTGCTTAATATTATGCTGACAGTGCAATAAAGAGTTTCCTTACGGTTAATAATGCGTTGCTGGTACTCCGGTTTGCGCAACGAAGATGTAATGGAGAACGTATAGGCAAGGGACGCTACGTGTTCATTAAAGAAAACAGTAGCATGGAAAACCGCAGTATATCTAAAGCTATTCGACGATATTCCACCGAAATAAGTATAACTCGCGACAAAATTACCCTTAGAACCCGATATTAGTTCAATTTCCGCCACACTATAGAAAGAGTATCTGCTTAATATTATGCTGACAGTGCAATAAAGAGTTTCCTTACGGTTAATAATGCGTTGCTGGTACTCCGGTTTGCACAACGAAGATGTAATGGAGAACGTATAGGCAAGGGACGCTACGTGTTCATTAAAGAAATCAGTAGCATGGAAAACCGCAGTATATCTAAAGCTATTCGACGATATTCCACCGAAATAAGTATAACTCGCGACAAAATTACCCTTAGAACCCGATATTAGTTCAATTTCCGCCACACTATAGAAAGATTATCTGCTTAATATTATGCTGACAGTGCAATAAAGAGTTTCCTTACGGTTAATAATGCGTTGCTGGTACTCCGGTTTGCACAACGAAGATGTAATGGAGAACGTATAGGCAAGAGACGCTACGTGTTCATTAAAGAAATCAGTAGCATGGAAAACCGCAGTATATCTAAAGCTATTCGACGATATTCCACCGAAATAAGTATAACTCGCGACAAAATTACCCTTAGAACCCGATATTAGTTCAATTTCCGCCACACTATAGAAAGAGTATCTGCTTAATATTATGCTGATAGTGCAATAAAGAGTTTCCTTACGGTTAATAATGCGTTGCTGGTACTCCGGTTTGCACAACGAAGATGTAATGGAGAACGTATAGGCAAGGGACGCTACGTGTTCATTAAAGAAATCAGTAGCATGGAAAACCGCAGTATATCTAAAGCTATTCGACGATATTCCACCGAAATAAGTATAACTCGCGACAAAATTACCCTTAGAACCCGATATTAGTTCAATTTCCGCCACACTATAGAAAGAGTATCTGCTTAATATTATGCTGACAGTGCAATAAAGAGTTTCCTTACGGTTAATAATGCGTTGCTGGTACTCCGGTTTGCACAACGAAGATGTAATGGAGAACGTATAGGCAAGGGACGCTACGTGTTCATTAAAGAAATCAGTAGCATGGAAAACCGCAGTATATCTAAAGCTATTCGACGATATTCCACCGAAATAAGTATAACTCGCGACAAAATTACCCTTACAACCCGATATTAGTTCAATTTCCGCCACACTATAGAAAGAGTATCTGCTTAATATTATGCTGACAGTGCAATAAAGAGTTTCCTTACGGTTAATAATGCGTTGCTGGTACTCCGGTTTGCACAACGAAGATGTAATGGAGAACGTATAGGCAAGGGACGCTACGTGTTCATTAAAGAAATCAGTAGCATGGAAAACCGCAGTATATCTAAAGCTATTCGACGATATTCCACCGAAATAAGTATAACTCGCGACAAAATTACCCTTAGAACCCGATATTAGTTCAATTTCCGCCACACTATAGAAAGAGTATCTGCTTAATATTATGCTGACAGTGCAATAAAGAGTTTCCTTACGGTTAATAATGCGTTGCTGGTACTCCGGTTTGCACAACGAAGATGTAATGGAGAACGTATAGGCAAGAGACGCTACGTGTTCATTAAAGAAATCAGTAGCATGGAAAACCGCAGTATATCTAAAGCTATTCGACGATATTGCACTGAAATAAGTATAACTCGCGACAAAATTACCCTTAGAACCCGATATTAGTTCAATTTCCGCCACACTATAGAAAGAGTATCTGCTTAATATTATGCTGACAGTGCAATAAAGAGTTTCCTTACGGTTAATAATGCGTTGCTGGTACTCCGGTTTGCACAACGAAGATGTAATGGAGAACGTATAGGCAAGGGACGCTACGTGTTCATTAAAGAAATCAGTAGCATGGAAAACCGCAGTATATCTAAAGCTATTCGACGATATTCCACCGAAATAAGTATAACTCGCGACAAAATTACCCTTAGAACCCGATATTAGTTCAATTTCCGCCACACTATAGAAAGAGTATCTGCTTAATATTATGCTGACAGTGCAATAAAGAGTTTCCTTACGGTTAATAATGCGTTGCTGGTACTCCGGTTTGCACAACGAAGATGTAATGGAGAACGTATAGGCAAGGGATGCTACGTGTTCATTAAAGAAATCAGTAGCATGGAAAACCGCAGTATATCTAAAGCTATTCGACGATATTCCACCGAAATAAGTATAACTCGCGACAAAATTACCCTTAGAACCCGATATTAGTTCAATTTCCGCCACACTATAGAAAGAGTATCTGCTTAATATTATGCTGACAGTGCAATAAAGAGTTTCCTTACGGTTAATAATGCGTTGCTGGTACTCCGGTTTGCACAACGAAGATGTAATGGAGAACGTATAGGCAAGGGACGCTACGTGTTCATTAAAGAAATCAGTAGCATGGAAAACCGCAGTATATCTAAAGCTATTCGACGATATTCCACCGAAATAAGTATAACTCGCGGCAAAATTACCCTTAGAACCCGATATTAGTTCAATTTCCGCCACACTATAGAAAGAGTATCTGCTTAATATTATGCTGACAGTGCAATAAAGAGTTTCCTTACGGTTAATAATGCGTTGCTGGTACTCCGGTTTGCGCAACGAAGATGTAATGGAGAACGTATAGGCAAGGGACGCTACGTGTTCATTAAAGAAATCCGTAGCATGGAAAACCGCAGTATATCTAAAGCTATTCGACGATATTCCACCGAAATAAGTATAACTCGCGACAAAATTACCCTTAGAACCCGATATTAGTTCAATTTCCGCCACACTATAGAAAGAGTATCTGCTTAATATTATGCTGACAGTGCAATAAAGAGTTTCCTTACGGTTAATAATGCGTTGCTGGTACTCCGGTTTGCACAACGAAGATGTAATGGAGAACGTATAGGCAAGGGACGCTACGTGTTCATTAAAGAAATCAGTAGCATGGAAAACCGCAGTATATCTAAAGCTATTCGACGATATTCCACCGAAATAAGTATAACTCGCGACAAAATTACCCTTAGAACCCGATATTAGTTCAATTTCCGCCACACTATAGAAAGAGTATCTGCTTAATATTATGCTGACAGTGCAATAAAGAGTTTCCTTACGGTTAATAATGCGTTGCTGGTACTCCGGTTTGCGCAACGAAGATGTAATGGAGAACGTATAGGCAAGGGACGCTACGTGTTCATTAAAGAAATCCGTAGCATGGAAAACCGCAGTATATCTAAAGCTATTCGACGATATTCCACCGAAATAAGTATAACTCGCGACAAAATTACCCTTAGAACCCGATATTAGTTCAATTTCCGCCACACTATAGAAAGAGTATCTGCTTAATATTATGCTGACAGTGCAATAAAGAGTTTCCTTACGGTTAATAATGCGTTGCTGGTACTCCGGTTTGCACAACGAAGATGTAATGGAGAACGTATAGGCAAGGGACGCTACGTGTTCATTAAAGAAATCAGTAGCATGGAAAACCGCAGTATATCTAAAGCTATTCGACGATATTCCACCGAAATAAGTATAACTCGCGACAAAATTACCCTTAGAACCCGATATTAGTTCAATTTCCGCCACACTATAGAAAGAGTATCTGCTTAATATTATGCTGACAATGCAGTAAAGAGTTTCCTTACGGTTAATAATGCGTTGCTGGTACTCCGGTTTGCGCAACGAAGATGTAATGGAGAACGTATAGGCAAGGGACGCTACGTGTTCATTAAAGAAATCCGTAGCATGGAAAACCGCAGTATATCTAAAGCTATTCGACGATATTCCACCGAAATAAGTATAACTCGCGACAAAATTACCCTTAGAACCCGATATTAGTTCAATTTCCGCCACACTATAGAAAGAGTATCTGCTTAATATTATGCTGACAGTGCAATAAAGAGTTTCCTTACGGTTAATAATGCGTTGCTGGTACTCCGGTTTGCACAACGAAGATGTAATGGAGAACGTATAGGCAAGAGACGCTACGTGTTCATTAAAGAAATCAGTAGCATGGAAAACCGCAGTATATCTAAAGCTATTCGACGATATTCCACCGAAATAAGTATAACTCGCGACAAAATTACCCTTAGAACCCGATATTAGTTCAATTTCCGCCACACTATAGAAAGAGTATCTGCTTAATATTATGCTGACAGTGCAATAAAGAGTTTCCTTACGGTTAATAATGCGTTGCTGGTACTCCGGTTTGCACAACGAAGATGTAATGGAGAACGTATAGGCAAGGGACGCTACGTGTTCATTAAAGAAATCAGTAGCATGGAAAACCGCAGTATATCTAAAGCTATTCGACGATATTCCACCGAAATAAGTATAACTCGTGGCAAAATTACCCTTAGAACCCGATATTAGTTCCAATTCTGCCACACTATAGAAAGAGTATGTACAAAAATTACAACCAGATAGCTAGGCAATTGCTTTCTTCTTATTTTTCCGAACCAAAAATAATTGCCCGTTTTTGTAATTTTGCAGAAATATACAGTACGGCGTTGCTCACGTCCAAGGACAGACTTTTGTGGTTGAGTGCTTTACATGAAGTGTACACAGATGTGTGAGCAACCTCTACATGCGGTAAGATGGATGACACTCAGAGGTTCAGGACATACCGTTCACTGTGGGCACGCGCTGTCACAGCTGGAGTCCAGAGGACTTCCAGCATGCAGTGAGGTAGCCACAGAACGTGATGCTGCTTTCGTTAAGACCATGCCTGGAAAAATACCTTCCTCCAGAATGTAGGCCACAATAGTTTTTCTGGTGCGACACAATACAAACACAGTATATTGCCTATTATTTTGCAGTCTTGTTAAGTGATTAGCAGAATAAAGCAGATTCATTGAAATATAATGTGTATGTAGTGTTAATGGTTATCTTAACTAGGTCGAGAACTCCTTTTTTTCCATATGGCACCCATTTACCTTGACGCTTTTATAAGCTCGCCTCTATGCATAGGTCTGATAATAAACTTTCATTCAGCACAAAAAAATTTTAAATGTAACTTTACCTGTTTATTGTCCGTCTTAGCTCTTCATAAAATTGGTGAATGCGCTCTGCAAGTGTGTAATACCTAAACTAAACTGAATGTCGGTGGAACAGGCATTGAAGGTTTAACAGCACCGACCAAACGCCGTGTCATCCTCGGCCCACAGGCGCCACAGCACGCAGTTAAGGAGGGGCGCACCGCTCTCCAGGCCGCTGTCAGTTTACGAGACCGGAGCCGCTGCTGCTCAGGCGAGTGGCTCCTCAGCTCTGCCTCACAGCCGCTGGAGGCTGCCCACTGGCCGACAGCAGCCGGCAGACCCGCGTGTCCAGGCAGCCGAGTTGCCAGCCGAGGCCGACAGTGCCTACCCTCGGCGACCTGACGGGAACCGACGCCACCACTACGGCAAAACCGTTGGCAGGCCAGTAATACCGCTACTTCTAAATGTTCTCGGTAGAACGTTGTTCACTATCTTCCAGTATACAGCTGCACAGGGCGTCTCATGGGAAATAGTGAGAAGTTTACGTGGTTGTTGTGTAAACTAATTCGAATAAAATAATTTCATATAAAATGTGTCCAATTTTCAATCGTTACAGAAACACTGATTCTTCATAGCGATAAATTTTTATTTCATGCACTCGCATTCAATTTGCTATGGGTTTTCTCGAGTGACGTCACCAGATTTTAGTAGCTTCAACGCATTAATGTAGAGGTTGGGAAGTTGCTTATACGTGAAGAATGGTTGTAAATGTAACAGTGTTCTGTAGCTAGTGTCTTTGTCTGTGACACTGTTGTAGAAAAGGGAGCAAACGTGCGCGCTTGACGCTTTGGAGCAAGATGCGGCAAGGAGTCTCCACGCCCCGGCAGCAAGGGTGGTACCGTCCCACCCAGCTGGCCACTGTTCGATGCAGCGAGGGCCGCAGGACAGTAAGTAGGTAATTGGTAACTGCAATGGTATCGTGAAATATTGGTTTCCGTATGGCTACTGGGTGTCAGAAATTACGTCCTACACGAGAGCCCTAGGCGAGAGTTGCTCTTTGAAAGTTCTACTTAGGCATAGCGTATAACAGTCACCCAGGGAAAGACAATTGATGGTTGATCTAGTCGGGATCGCAAATATCGTCGATCGGTTTGAACGAAGGATATTCATCTAGAGTTTGATCGAATTTTGGGTCACTAAGCGTGGTCGGTTTTTGTAGACCAGTTATGCAGTGTGTCTGCTTTGAGTTTATGCTGTTACATTGGAGATGTTTAGGGTACGCTGAGGTCAATTAATTTGCGATTATTCTAGTTGTAAGCCCAGCAAAGGTTTAGCTTCGACATCGCACTTGGTGAATGTGTTACTTGTCGCTGGGAGGGCGTAGTTATAGTTTATTGGTAGTCAGGGAGGTTGTAAGGTGACAGGCTACCGTGCTGAGGAGAAGTTTCGCTTGGTTTGAGGAAGCAGCTGTGTTCCGTATTTGTACTCAATAGAGTGACAGTCAGTCGCGGAACTCGTCTGTTAGGGCGGTTAGTGGTTTTCCTGGTGAGCGCAAGGCTTCGAAAGTCGTGATTGCAATCTGTAGTGTTTCGTCGAACGCGAATTTTAAAGTAATTGAGCGTTTGCGATAATTTTGTGGATGGTATACGACGCACACTGTAGGGTCATTGATTGTTGAACAGTTTGCTGAAGTTTTAGTACGCTCAACTGCGATAGTGGTGTATCAAATGGTTCAAATCGCTCTGAGCACTATGGGACTTAACATCTGAGGTCATCAGTTCCCTACAACTTAGAACTACTTAAACCTAACCAACCTAAGAATATCACACACATCCATGCCCGAGGCTGGATTCGAACCTGCGACCGTAGCAGTCGCGCGGTTCCGGACTGAAGCGCCTAGAACCGCTCGGCCACCGCGGCCGGCAGTGGTGTATCGTATGTGATTTATGTACCGTCGAGTTGAAGTCTCAATCGGTGTTTAATGAAAGCCAGGAACCAGAACCTGCTCGGTTTACACTGAGAGACCACAGCCACTGTTGCCCTTAAATGAGTGACTTTAAACAGCGAGGGTAAGTTTGTATCCTAGTGGAACGAACGCACGTAAAACGACAATATTCAATTGCCTCCTGGTTTTATGAGTGACAATTAATTTAAGGACTGTTAGTGGCAATACGAAATCCAATAGCTGAAGAGGATGAGACTTGATTATAATTTTAAATTTAGTACCAGAGTGGTGGAGACACGTAGGGTTTTTTGCTTTCATTTCTTTTGCCATTTCGTATTTGGTTGGTGTTTAGCTTTTGTGCCACTCATTTACACTGAAATATGAAAGTGATATTGAAAATAATTAATTGAACTAAATAAAGGAAGTGTCACACTTAATTCCTAAATTTGCGGTACCTGTTTCAGTTTAGTGGAAAGGACAGAAGTATATTTACGCCGGTAGCGTAAACAGTGAGAAGATATTATTTCGAGTTTCAGAGCATTCAAAAGTGACTGTCGGAAAGATTAGTCAGTTTCAACAGTATCAAAGATAAAGAAACAAAGAAAGCAGTTTGTCCTTCTTATAAGTCAATCAGGATCTTTGGTTAGCAACCGGATAAATAGCATTGCAATAGTTAATCTCCTAAATTTTTGCGAAAAAAGCAGAAAAATATTATTAGGACACATGCACGTCGAGTGTGTTAAATAAATACAGCGAGACCAAAACAATAAATATGGACTGTGGCCCATACGGCGGGGGAGGAGGTCTCCCGCCCGAAGTGGAGTCATACGACCGAAGAGACGAGCAGTCACCGTTCAACAGCACCAGCAACGAATAACGAAGGAGATGAAGAATCCGATAGAACTGCACATACATATGTCTGACAGTTTTAATTTAAATGAAGTTTCAAGTTCCCTTCCCTGCAGCGGGACTTTGAGGACTGCACTGGGTGGTAACACATTCAGCACTCAACTTACACAAGAACAGAGTAATAAACCAAGGAAAAATCTTTCGCAAACAAACAGCCAATGTGTGATCGAAACAAAGGTAACAGATATTTCAGTGATGCAGAAGGTCCATTTTATGTTTTTGTTTCAGGGATTTGGTAGTAATGTAGGTAAATACCAGCCCATGGCCTTTGGAAAGATACTATTTACCTCAGATTCTGATCTCAAGGTTGTGGGGAAAAACAAAATTCGGACTGATTCATCAACAAGAGAGGCTACGTACAAGTTTGTAGAAGAGAACCCGCTCCACCAAAAAAAGACGGTAGCATACAGTTCAAACCCCAGAACACATCGGCAAGGAGTTATTGGAAATGTAGATGCCGAATTAAGAGAGTTAGAGTTGAAAGACGCTTTTCAGTCTACGATTAAAGTCACCCACGTGTTCAGAATGATCAAGAGGATAAGAAATTTAGAAGCAACGAACTAAATACCCCAGAAAATGTATGTGGTCGCATTTGCATCGCAGTTCTTACCAGAATATGTGACGATATATGGCGTGAAGAGTAATGTTGGACCATACGTACCCCTATTCAGGCAATGTTTTAAACGCCTTCGGTATGGCCACCTTAGTAATCAATGTCAGTGACAGACTCGATGCAATCAATGTGGAGGGAACCATGAGACAGCTCAGTGCATGCGTGAAATAACGTGCTGCGTCCACTGTAAAGGGAACCAAACATCGAGAGATTAAGTCTTGCCCAGTATTCCTCAAAAAACAACAGAAAAGAAAGTATCAGCTAGGCACTATATATATACTTCAAGGAAGCTGAAGATTATGTAAATCAAAGACCTTATGCTGCTGTGCCAGGGAACGCTGGCAGAAGTAAATTCTATTTTGAGAAAGAGTCCCCCCCCCCATAAAAAGTATTCAGCACAGATTCACGACAACTGTTCATCACAGTGGGCTGAAACAAATAAAGACTACGCAAACTTCAAGTCCTCTTTAGCAAATATAAATTTATCAATATCTCTTATTAAAGAGAATTCATATACACAACGACCATATAATCTCCAACCACAACAGGCACTTATATCCGATAATCCAACAGTTGGTGGCTGGAATAACGAACCTGATAACACAGTTCCATCATTGAACAAACATAGTCCGGATCAAGCTAATATACACGGTATGGTAGTTTCGATGGTATCAAAAAATGAATATTGTTCACGACGGAAATAGGATATACTGACGGTCTACTCATATGAACAGAACAGCGGATTTTAAAGTTCTCCAGTGGAATGCCAGATCCTTACATGCTAAGAGAGAGTCGCTAATGCATGAACTTTATACGAATGACTACTCTCACGCTGTTGTAAGTGAAACCTGGATTAAACTAAATATGTCTATTACATGACGAGGATATCAGATGAAATAGGATGGAAAAGGTAGAGTAGCCATATTGATTAGTAGGAAAGGCAACTATAAACCAATTACCATACCACTACCTACCCTTGACTTTCAAGCAACATCAGTAGAAGTAAGTACTAACAAATGCCAATATCTATTGCATCTGTATATCGTCCCCCAACATGTATGAATTTTGAACAACATATGCACACAATTTTGCAATATATGCCAAAACCCTTCGTAATACTTGGGGACTTCAATGCCCACCACACAGTATGGGAGTGTCATAGGAATGATAAGGCAGGGAATACATAATATCTAGCATTTATGATTACAGCATGATCATATACAATGATGGACCTGTAACATTAAACCAAGACCCATGGATGAGAACAACGGCAGCGTATATAACATTAGCTTTTCCTAGTATGAACCAAATCACAGCGTGGTTTGTTCTGCAGGATACCATGGTATCAGATCATTTCCCTATAACTATGAATATAAAGTGCGAGAAGAGCAAGTGATCATATGTTGCCAACAAATTGACCTGGAACATGAACAATGCGGATTGGTATAAATATCACCAAATTCTTGAATTACAAGTAAAATCAATATGAGAAAAAACAATCTTCACACAGAGCCTATATGCAGCTACAGAACAGCATATATCATGCAGCAAATAAATCCATCCCAAAACATCATTTATCAACAAAAGCAAGGTGACTGGGTAATCCATGGTAGAATGAAGACTGCAATAAAGAAGTACAAGACAGAAGGGTAGAGTTATGTGGATATGTTAAACAGCCTAACGTGAACAGATTTTTGCTCTATAAACCAACAGCAGGGAGAACAAAAAAAAAATACTGAAATCCATTAAGAAGAGTAGCTGGATAAAATATTGTAGCAATTTGACCAACAATAATAAATCATCAGAGATATGGCAGAAGGTCGACAGATTTAGAAATATCGCCCCTGCAGTCAATAATATATAATCATATGAGAGGATAGAAGAATTCTGTGACCTTATTGCCCCACCAAGTGTTCGCAATAAGCTTATCAGGAAACAAGTGGAAACTCTTGCAACTCAACATGTGCTAACTACACAGTTCAGTATTGCCGAGTTTACGTCAGTAATCAAAGAGAGCCCTAACACTGCCTGGGGAATGAATCAGACCACATATTCCATAACACAAAACAATGTTTGACAATGTCGTAGAATTACTGTACTTCTTCAAATCTATAATGGAATCTAAATGCATCAGGAATTGGTCCCAGAATGGAAGACACATATCATAGTCCCTATATATGAAAAAGGGAAAGATGCGTTACTAGCCACTTCCTACAGACGAATTGCATTGTCTTTCATGTGTTGCTAAAATATAGTAAAAACTAACAAAGAGGCAATTCGAATCATGGGTAGAACCTTCGTCCTTACTAGCTGGGTCGCTGTCTGGGCTCCGTGAAGGAAGAAGTCACATGGAATACATGTCAAAATTTGTCTCCTCCGTATCGGGTGGTCCTGGTGAGAGCAAACATACAGCGGATATTGCGAAAGCATATGATAATAGACAAGTATACTATTAGGTACGTTACTACTTTTAGAAGCTCCACCTCAGTTTGTAGAAGGTATGTCGTCATTAATTATGTTAGAAAGGATACTGGACTCAAGGTCCCACGCTTGATGGACCACGGCTTACCACAACGACTGGTACTCAGCCCACTACTACGTGCATATATACCTATGAAATGGTAGCGCCAATAGCTCAACAAGTTCGAATTACACAGTTTCAAGGCGACAATTGTGTATTTACTTCCCATGTTGTATTACAGGAGGTGATGAACAATCTTACATCATCGATACAGAACCCGAATGGATGGTTTTGTGAAAATGGCCTGATGATGACACCTGGGAAATCTTCAGTAGTCGCGTTCACCAGGAATGGTTATATACCAAGAAACTGTTTAATACATGCAGATGATAAAATAGTACAAGTTAAGGCACTTGTTCGGATCTTCGGAATGGCATTGGGCAGCAAGCTTACTTGGATGACACATATTAAAATCTTAATTGAAATCAGTGAGCAAATGCTTAATATTATTCGATCACTTACTACAGCTCCCACCAATTTGGACTTAAACCCAGATTGGATTACGGATGTATATACTACAAGTACACGACATGCAGAATGTTAGAGAATCTGGGCAGATTGCAGTGCCAGAGTGTACGCACCTGCTGAGAAGTAGTGAAATACACACCAACAAATGCACCCCTGCTGGAAGCGCAGGAGATGCCCCTCCATACAAGGAGGAAGACCTTCGTGGAACGTTATGTCGTAGAGAAATTATAATGCTCACAGCATGCAATCGGTAAGATTTTACGACTGTACCGTCCTTCTCCAGGAAATTGGGGTAGAAAACTTTTTGATTTCATTCCGGCTTATAATTATTTGGCAGATGACTGCAAAGCTATTGCCACAAGTGCATGGAGGCCTGTTTACCAATATCACTATTTCATAATCAGGGATCACATCTCATTCCATATGATAGAGGGAAAGTCTGACTTCTTGCAGACAATTACGGCACTGCAAAGACAAATAGAGGACAGAAGTCAATGGGTAATCCACACACATCCAGGTGGGTCAAAGACAGTGGTAGAGGACAACACAGGATGTGCTATATTTAATCCACAACTGCAGATGTTCCAAAAATATAAATTACCACCAACAACTTCTACCCATATGGCTGAAACAATCGCACTGTTAAAGGCTATACAGTGGTGATAAATGAGAAATACACATCCTATGAAATATTATCAGACTCGAAAAGTGTACTTCAAGCAATATCAAATATAAAAATCTCAAAAACCATCATTGAGTACCTACACCAAGCTCGTTATTGGTATTATGAATGGCTGAGAAAGTGGAAACAAGTTGCCTTTATGTGGGTGTAAGCCCACTGTGGAATTCCAGGCAATGAAAAAACAGGTGAGTTATCAAAGCAAATGAGCTAGAAAAGCAGGCTACGAGAAACTGAACAGCACTAAACATCAAGCTTCCCTGTAACGAGTGTGGACAACTTATTCGGAACAGGGCACTCCAGTCTTGGCAGGAAGAATGGACGCAGAGTTCGCGATACAAAGGAGGCGACTATGTGCAAATACAACCACGAATTACGAAACCACCTTGGTTTGAATACGTTTGTGGACCCCATTAAGCCACATCCACATTAAATAGAATAAGGCTTAACCATGGGGCATTTTCAGAGCATTTATACCGACTGTATACAAACAAAACACCAGCTTGTGACTGTGACGATACTACACAGGGAGACAAACCAAACAACAAACAACTATAACTGAATTACGATTGAAGTTATAGTAAATATTAGAAAAAGTTTTAATCAGAATTTCATTCGACATATATAAAAAGGAATAATAAGGTTCATAATTAAAAGATTATTTTAAAGTTTTAAAAAGATAAACATAATAAAAGCGTAAGAAGAAAGTGAGATCAGAGATCATCGAAGTTAATATTATCGCAGAGGTACCTATCGCTATATCGATGGTTTATAGTAAAATTATAACTTTGATTGCTACGACCGGAATTCCCGTAAAAAGAGACGAGTTGGTATTTAAGTGATAAGGGATTTTATTACATCGATACTTACCATAAGTGAGATTAGGCGTAGCTACGGTAAATATTGGGTACGTGAGTTGATGTGCCTTGCGCTTTTCCTACTAATTTCACGCGCTCGGCTGTAGAGCAAGTTACCCATCGATAGCTGTAGTTATCTCGCATGGTGGAGTTACTAAATGTCTTAAAGAGGTGGAAATAGGGTCAACTGAAGGATGGGATGCAACCTGTCGGCTTTCACCAATGACCTCACACTTAATTCACATATTAATGTACTTTCGAGCTGTAGATAATAAATCGGTTATCTTCCGTGGCATACCGTCATCATCGTACACTGAAGGAACTGAATGTGTTTTTAAAAGACAGGGGTAGGCACTGTATGATTTTTGTCGCTTGTATTAAATTATTTGTTCGTTCCAATTCATTCGGTACTTATTTTCATTTTTAGTGAGCTTGAGATATATTGGAAGAATTGTTTTTCATTTAGGACGACTTGAAACGAGGATATAAGATGAACATCAACAAAAACAAAACGAGGATAATGGAATAGTCGAATTAAATCGGGTGATGCTGAGGGAAGTAGATTAGGAAATGAGACACTTAAAGCAGTAAATGAGTTTTGCTATTTGGGGAGCAAAATAACTGATTATGGTCGAAGTAGAGAGGATATAAAATGTAGACTGGCAATGGCAAGGAAAGCGTTTCGGAAGAAGAGAAATTTGTTAACATCGAGTAAAGATTTAAGTGTCAGGAAGTCGTCTCTGAAAGTATTTGTATGGAGTGTAGCCACGTATGGAAGTGAAACATGAACGATAAATGGGTTAGGCAAGAAGAGAATAGAAGCTTTCGAAATGTGGTGCTACAGAAGAATGCTGAAAATTTGGTGGGTAGATCACACAACTAATGAGGAGGTACTGAATAGAATTGGGGAAAAGAGAGATTTGTGGCACAACTTGAGTAGAAAAAGGGATCAATTGGTAGGACATGTTCTGAGGCATCAACGGATCACCATTTAGTATTGGAGGGCAGTGTGGAGGGTAAAAATCGTAGAGGGAGGCCGAGACATGAATACACTGAGTAGATTCAGAAGGATCTAGGTTGCATTAGGTACTGGGAGATGAAGAAGCTTGCACAGGATAGAGTAGCATGGAGAGCTGCACCAAACCAGTCTCTGGACTGAAGACCACAACAACAACACAGTAAAAAAACAATTTCAACACTAAAAACCATTCAAATTATCATTAAAATAATAACAATTTAAAAAGTCGAGAGTGATGACGCGCTTCCAAAAGGCACGTAGCTGCATGAAGGTGCTTTATTCGCAACTACCGGTTTCATGTCAGTATAGACGCATATTCAGGTTAATAGTTATATTTTCATAATTTACATCGACAGTAACGGAGTCCCAGCATTCAGGGAGTTATCCACGTTACGAGTCAAACGACACTGTGCATTGTCGTAATAAAATTGGGCGCATCTCAAAAGATCGTTCTCAGAATGTACAAAGAATAACTGTTGAATGAACCAGGCCAGATAGTGTCTCGTAGATTGTACTACATGGTTTGGTAGACACCAGCTGTATAAAAAGCAATGTAAGTAAAACTTAAAATCCTGTGGGGTGTGAGCAACCTGTGGAGGCTAGCAGTATGTATACTGCGTCTCTGACCTATGGTTTCCCTCCCCATACAGTTGTATGTTACGGCTATTATAACCGTGAACCCATCTGTAGGAGCAGAACCGAATGCCCCGACCGACCTGATGAGAATATTCCTGTGCACTCGGTGAAGAGCCGCATACAGCCTGACCAGTCTGTCTGTCAGCGAACAGGTCATCAACCTGAGCACGGTTGAGTACGATCCTCTGGATCTGGTGGACGAACGGATGAAGCCGAGATTAGCGAGTCCTCTGTTTACACTGTTCACCTCAGGGACGACCGGTAGGCAAGAAGAGCGCAGCCTGCACCTCGCCTAGCCTCGTCTGGCTGCCACACAGTCCTGCAGTGAAGGGAGGGAGGGGAGGAGGCAGGGCAGCGTGGCGTAGACTGCAGGGCCGCTAGAGGTGCAGGAGGGCCTCGGATTTGATAAGCTTTGAATGGAGATCTGCTGTCTGCTTTTCAAAGGAAGCATCCCAGAGTTCAAGTGATTTAAGAAAACCACGAACAGCGTATGTCTGGATGGCCAGATGGGGATCTCAGCTGCCATCCTCGTGAACGTAAGTCCATTGGGCCCCCTCCCCTCTCCTCCCCTCCACACTCCCCTCCGACCACACACGTGGTGGCCACAGTGCTGACAAAAAAAATGGTTCAAATGGCTCTGAGCACTATGGGACTCAACTGCTGAGGTCATTAGTCCCCTAGAACTAGTTTAACCTAACTAACCTAAGGACATCACAAACATCCATGCCCGAGGCAGGATTCGAACCTGCGACCGTAGCGGTCTTGCGGTTCCAGACTGCAGCGTCTTTAACCGCACGGCCACTTCGGCCGGCCACAGTGCTGACAGAGGTGAGACACGCAGCTGGCAGGACCGTGCATGGGCTGGGAGGGGAGGAGTTGGTTCCACCTCCAGCTTTGACACAAGTGACGTCCAAGGAACGAGTCACTCGCTGCGACCACAAAGCTCTGTACCAACTGGCCCAGAAAGCTCTGGGCTCTTAGCAATATATTCAAGCAGCCAAATATTTGTGGCAAGTCAGAATATGCACTGATGAGCGAAAACTCCTCATGACAAGCTGCTTAATTGCTTGTTTGTCCGTCTTTGGAACGAAATTCGTCAGTGATTCCGCATATCAGAGAGCCAACACTTTGTTCGTAGGTTTGTGAGGGTATGTGATATTAGATGACTTCACACAGGTCCTGTAATTCGGGTAAATAACGGGCCACTGATCTGCGAACGCGGTGAGGGCGATCGATAGCGACCCTGATGGATTCCATAGGATTTACATCAGGCGAATTTGGTCTCCAAGAAATCAGCCCCAGTTCACTACAAAGCTCCTGAAACCACCGTAGCACGGTTCTGGCTCCGAGATACGGACAGCTACACTGCTGAAAGATGATAACGCCACAGGGCAAGACTTCAAGCACGTAGGGTTGCAGGTGGATTGCAGCTGTCAGCGTGTCTTGGATCACTATCACAGGTCCCATGCAAGCGCAGGAGAGAATGCCTCCCGTAGCATAATACTGCCCCCACCAGCCTGTGTCAGTGGAGCGCTGCACGTTCCGAGCCGCCGTCCACCTCGATGACGGCGGTTGTGGAGACTACCAGCGACCTAGTGTAGCAAAAGTGTGATCCACCCAAAGAGCTAACGGGTTTCCGTTGATCGACGACCGAATCGCGACTGTCCCGTGCCCACTGCAGTCATATTGACGATGTCGTCGGGTCAACATGCGGACACGTAGAGGCTGTCTGCTGCGGACCTCCATGTTCGACAATGTACGATGGACTGTGTGCTCCGAAACACTTGTGCGTGCGCGAAGATTGCGCTCTTTTGTCGGAGATGATGCAGATCACCATCTACCCTACTTTACAGAGCAGACAAGCCTCCGAAGTTTACGTTCTGTGAAGTGTGGTGGACGTCCAACCATTTAGCGCCTAGTGCTAGCTACTTTCACCATCCTTACACCTCTTTCCAGTAGATGCTCATGACAGTAGCAGGTGAACATTCGATCAGCTTTACCCGTTCACAGGCCCTGCGTAATATTAATGTGCCCTTTGTCAGAGTCGCTTATCTCAACGGATTTCCCCATGTGAGGCCCACGTCTTCGCTAGGACGATGTCTGCTCTGCTGACATACGTTTGTTGCCCCGTCACGTTCCCACAACGCCGCCAGGCGGCATCCATCGCCCCGCTGTGCAGTGGTCGCAATGGTTAGGCTTGTCAGTGTAAATCACATCCTTGGAAGTCACGATAAATTCAGAAATAGGCAAATGTTTGTCACAAGTAAGAATGTAGTTGCCGTTGCTGCTAGTTTCACTCCCACCGATTTAATCTTTCGTTTTTTTAATCATACTAGTCACAAAATATAAAAGAAGAACTCAGAGAGAGAAATGTCTTACGTGTAAGCAACAGCGAATATTGCAAACATACTTCAGTCACACGAATAGGAAAGTTGCACATGGTGTTGGAAATGCGAATGTACTAAAAAAAAATGGTTCAAATGGCTCTGAGCACTATGGGACTTAACATCTATGGTCATCAGTCCCCTAGAACTTAGAACAACTTAAATCTAACTAACCTAAGGACATCACACAACACCCAGTCGTCACGAGGCAGAGAAAGTCCCTGACCCCGCCGGGAATCGAACCCGGAAACCCGGGCGCGGGAAGCGAGAACGCTACCGCACGACCACGAGGTGCGGACGAATGTACTCCTTCAGACAGCATAACTTACGTCCGTAACCACTACCACACAGCGAAGACACAGAACTTGCAACAACAGTGTCATTCATCTTAAGATATACTGAAGACTTTAACCATGGATGTGTAATTAACTCACATTTAATTATAACAGAATATTACCAAGTATTATGTGTTTCCGCCAGATATTCAGATCACCATTCCCTGGAAACGGCATACTGTGCTAACACTCTACGAAATGTGCTGAAACCCAGTACGGTGTCTCTGCAGGTCTCCGTTTCCCGAGTGCTCTCGAGTACCGTGGCAGCCCTGAGCGAGGCGCCGTTTTGCCCCGACTGCCGCGCAGGTCGGTGATTGGCTGACAGCTCGCGGAGCCGCGTGTTTACCTGAGCTTCGTCCGCTAGCGCCATGCCTGTGCTGACGCGGCACCTGCACCTACGTCTGCGTGGGTGCTCTGCCAATCACCCGTAAGTGCCTGGCAGAGGGTTCATCGAACCGCCTTCACAGTAATTCTCCATAATTCCACTCTCGAACAACGCGCGGAAAATACAACACCTGTATCTTTCTGTGCGAGCTCTGGTTTCCCTTCCCTTATCATCTTTACTACCTCTGTAGATCGGCGTCAACAAAAAATTTTCGATTTCGGAGGAGGAAGTTGGTGATTGAAATTTGGCGAGAAAATCTCGCCCAAACAGAAAACGGCTTTAATGGTGTCTATCCCAAATCCAATATCATGTCTGTGACACTCTCTCCCCTATTTCGCGATAATACGAGGATGCTTTGAAAAGTTCTCGGAATTGAATAGAAAAAAAGTAATTACATCACTGAAACTTTTTTTATTTTTCAGTGTAGTCTCCTTGTAGATTAATGTACTTGGTCCGACGATGTTCCAGTGCCTTGATCCCACCTCGAAAATGAGTTTCCTCCAGGCCTGCGAAACAGTTGTCAACTCTGGCCATCAAGTCTTCGTTTGAAGTGAATCTTCGTGTACCAAGAAGAATTTTCAGTTGTGGGAAGAGATGGAAGTCTGACGGAGCCATATCAAGCGGGTAAGGCGGGTGTGGCAACTGTAGATGCCCTACGGTGCGTTCGAAATCAGTGGCGACTGTTGTCAGTTGAGCGTAGTCGCCAGCGCGTGCTGAGCTGGCCGGCCTGCGGCACTTCTCACACGGCTGTCAGCAAACCGCCGGCTCAGAGCACGCCACCCTCGCACACCTTACGGGCTGACTCACCGCCTTCTTGATGAACTGCGTAGCATTTCGCTAATGCTCCTAGTTATTGCGATACTTCGATATTAGTAAACTACTGCAAGAAACTCTTCAAGTTTGCAGTGGAAAGTCAGAGCCGCTATGGATTTGCGTTACATGCATGTAACTTCATATGGTTGCTTCGTACGAAACGTAGAAAACATACTGAATTATTCTTTAAACTGGAGGGGATCCGTCTGCAGTCTCGAGAAAATGGAAAGTACCTAAACCACTCCGTCATGAAAGCATGCGCCAGCGAAAAAGCCAGAAAGAAAGTCAAAAATCCCAAATATCTCATAAATCGTTCCGGGTAGCGAATCAAGATTTTGGCAAATGATAGCACACAAAGAGCAAAGTATTTTGGTATATTATTAGTATGCGAAACTTTCGTACCTGCCGTGATAATCAAGCAATTACAATTTTTTTCAATGCAATCATGTAATTTTTAAGGACCATCGATAGCTGGTGAAACGAGAATTGCTGTGGATTTTGTGAAAATATAAGTGAAGAGGTTGCACGTTTATTTTATTCTGAGAATGGGCTGTTTCATAAACTATTCACCTGAATTGCCCACATTTACTTGCCACACACTATTCTACATCTACATCTACATCTACATCCATACTCCGCAAGCCACCTGACGGTGTGTGGCGGAGGGTACCTTGAGTACCTCTGTCGGTTCTCCCTGCTATTCCAGTCTCGTATTTTTCGTGGAAAGAAGGATTGTCGGTATGCTTCTGTGTGGGCTCTAATCTCTCTGATTTTATCCTCGTGGTCTCTTCGCGAGATATACGTAGGAGGGAGCAATATACTGCTTGACTCTTCGGTGAAGGTATGTTCTCGAAACTTTAACAAAAGCCCGTAATGGGCTACTGAGCGTCTCTCCTGCAGAGTCTTCCACTGGAGTTTATCTGTCATCTCCGTAACGCTTTCGCGATTACTAAATGATCCTGTAACGAAGCGCGCTGCTCTCCGTCGGATCTCCTCTATCTCTTCTATCAACCCTATCTGGTACGGATCCCACACTGCTGAGCAGTATTCAAGCAGTGGGCGAAAAAGTGTACTGTAACCTACTTCCTTTGTTTTCGGATTGCATTTCCTTAGGATTCTTCCAATGAATCTCAGTCTGGCATCTGCTTTACCGACGATAAACTTTAGATGATCATTCCATTTTAAATGACTCCTAATACCTACTCGCAGATAATTTATGGAATTAACTGCCTCCAGTTGCTGACCTGCTATTTTATAGCTAAATGATAAGGGATCTATCTTTCTATGTATTCGGAGCACATTACACTTGTCTACATTGAGATTCAATTGCCATTCCCTGCACCGTGCGTCAATTCGCTGCAGATCCTCCTGCATTTCAGTACAATTTTCCATTGTTACAACCTCTCGATACACCACAGCATCATCTGCAAAAAGCCTCAGTGAACTTCCGATGTTATCCACAAGGTCATTTATGTATATTGTGAATAGCAACGGTCCTACGACACTCCCCTGCGGCACACCTGAAATCACTCTTACTTCAGAAAACTTCTCTCCATTGAGAATGACATGCTGCGTTCTGTTATCTAGGAACTCTTCAATCCAATCACACAATTGGTCTGATAGTCCATATGCTCTTACTTTGTTCATTAAACGACTGTGGGGAACTGTATAGAATGCCTTGCGGAAGTCAAGAAACACGGCATCTACCTGGGAACCCGTGTCTACGGCCCTCTGAGTCTCGTGGACGAATAGCGCGAGCTGGGTTTCACACGACCGTCTTTTTCGAAACCCATGCTGAGTCCTACAGAGTAGATTTCTAGTCTCCAGAAAAGTCATTATACTCGAACATAATACGTGGTCCAAAATTCTACAACTGATCGACGTTAGAGATATAGGTCTACAGTTCTGCACATCTGTTCGATGTCCCTTCTTGAAAACGGGGATTACCTGTGCCATATTCCATGATTATGTCGAAATTTCAGCTGCATTATAATGTTAATGAGATGAATATTTGTAAACTATGCTCTGTTTTGACACAAGTAGGAGATTTTAACACGGCAACAAGAGAAGTTACGTATTAATCAATACTCGCCATAGTCCTTTGTGAATTCATCTCTCGTCAACTCCCTTCTTGGTCTGGCTGACAACTCGAAACCTGTCCTGTGGTGTGACATTTCCAATGGCTTCTTCCTTCAGCAATTTAGCTTCACTGCGCATATTCTCAGTCGGATTTAAATCAGCGTGATACGAATCAAGTCTGATTAAACTATGTCCTTTAGTGTCGGCAAGTTTGTCGACCTGGTGCCGTGGGGTTTTTCCTTTGTACAGCGCTTCAATCTCCAATAACTTGGCCTTATACATGCTACGTTCAGCTTTATTCGCTGGAACCTTTTTGTACACAGAAGCAAATATCCACTTCCATCCACCGCATTATACATCACAGCAGAGTGGTGTGGCGCAATTTCCATTATTATCGTCGAATTCGGAGGAATATTTTGTAGCATAATATAATTTTCACAGCCAATGAATCTGTTCCTCAACCTCCACTTTGATTGTGAATCTTGTGTTTTAAGAGGTGCTGCACTGTTATTATTACCGCAGCGCCAACGCGAAACACTCGGTCACAACACCCGACTACTGCAGAACACTTCAACGCCAGAAAATTTCACTTCTCAACGAGGGCGAATGAACGTAGACGCCTCTGATGCCCGACACCACGACGCTCTGTCTACCCACGGCGTGGCAACAGCGGCGCTTTACCAGCCGAACTGCTGGCGGCGTGGGAGGGAGAGCCGGCTCGCCACAGGTGTTACCCGGGCGCGGGCCTCACGTGCCCTGCGGTGGGCCAAACGTCAAAAGCGGCAACTAATTTTAAACGCACTATAGTTCGTGTAATTTTGCGATGGCGGCGGCAAATGTGTGCGAGCGTGCGTCAGGAGTCGAGGCACGCATCTTGCAGACAGTTTTTCCATTTCTAATTCCTCAGTTAAAATATGATATACCCTTTCAGATGACATCTGGCAACTGTGAGCAATTTCATGCACTTTCAATGGCCTATCCTCCGTGACCGGTTTGTGCACTTTTGCAATGATTTCTGGAGTAGTGGCACATCTTGGCCGACCACTGCGCATATCTTCAGCTAATGTCTCTCGACCAAATTAAATTCATTTGTCCACTTGGCAACAGTTGAATATGAAGGAGTAGAGTCCCAAATTTATTCTGGAAATCGGTGTGAATGTCCTTTGCTTTCACACCTTTCCTTAATCACTGCTCGAATCTCGATTTTTTCCATCTTCGCAAATCATTGCGCCGGAACAACAACAGAGCCACGTCATGTCCGCAGCTCTCTTCCATGAGCACTGACGTGGCCCGTGTTTACAGGTGACAGTAACGCTAGCGCTGACCTCTCGTGGTGGTTACGAGAACTTTTCAAACCACCCTCGTGCAAAAACGTGCTGCTCTCCTTTGAACTTTATCGATTTACTCCGTCAGTCCTGCCCGGTAAGGATCCCAGTCAGCACAGCAGTACTCCGGAAGAGAAGAGACAAGCATAGTGTAGCCAGGCTATTCACTAGATCTGTCGCATTTTCTAAGTGCCCTGCCAATATATCGCTGATTTGCCTTCTCCACAACATTTTCTGTGCGTCCTTTCCAGTTGATATTGTTCGTAATCGTAATTCATAGGTACTTAGTTGAAATTAAGGCCCTTGGATTAGACTGATTTATCGTGTAACTGAATCTTAACATAGATTTTTTAGCACTCTTGTTGATGACCTCCCACTTCTCATTATTTAGGGTCAATTGCGAATTTTCGCACCATTCAGAAATCTTTTCTAGATCCTTGTGCTATTTGTTTTGATGTTCAGATGAGTTTATTAGACCATAAACGACAGCATCATCTACAAACAACCTAAGACAGCTGCTCAGGTTTTCTCCTAAATCGTTTACAAGTATGTAGGTAAGGAACAGCAGACTGCCTATGACACTACCTTGGGGAACGCCAGAAACCACTTCTGTTCTACTGGATGACTTTCCGTCAGTTACCACTAACTGTGACCTGTCTGACAGGAAATCACGAATCCAGGCACATAAATGAGACGATATTCAATAAGCACCCAATTTCGCTACAAGCCGCTTGTGTGGCACAATGTCAAAAGCCTTTTGGTAATCTAGAAGTACGCAATCAATTTGAAAACGCCTTGTCAATGGCTCTCAACACTTCGTCTGTGGAAAGGTTTAGTTGTGTTAGACGTTTTCTACATGCGTGTTGAATGTGTGTCAATAGACCGTTCCCTTCGACGTAATTAATAACGTTTGAGCGCAAAATATGCTCCAAAATCCTGCTGCATATCGGCGTTAATGATATGGACCTGTAATTTACTGGATTACTCCTACTACCTTTCTTGAATATTGGTGTGATCTCTGCAACTTTCCAGTCTTTGGGTACGGATCTTTCGCCGAGCGAGCCGTTGTCTATGATCGTAAAGTTTGAATCTATTGCATCAGCATACTCTGAAAGGAACGTAATTGGTGTACAGTCTGCACCAGAAGACTTGCTCTTATTAAGTGATTTAAGTTGCTTCACTACTCCGAGGATATCTACTACTAAGTTACTCATGTTCGCAGCCGTTAATGTTTCGAATTCTGGAATATTTACTTCGTGCTACTTGGTGAAGGAATTTCGGAAGGCTGTGTTTAGTAACTCTGCTTTCGCAGCACTGTCGTCGATAGTATTTCCATCGCTTGACTCTGCCTTACCGCTAGCATACTTTACATACGCCCAAAATCTCTTTGGTTTTCTACCAGGTTTCGAGATAAAGTTTCGTTGTGGAAATTATCATAAGTATCTCACATTGAAGTGCACGCAAAATTTCAAGCTTCTGTAAGAGATCGCCAATCTAGGGGATTTTGCATTCATTTGAATTTGAAATGCTTTTTTCGTTGGTTGTGCAACAGTGTTATGACTCGTTTTGTGCGACAAGGGGGGATCAGCTGCGTATTTTGCTATATTATTTGGTATTAATCTCTCAATTGCTGTCGATACTATTTCTTTGAATTTAAGCCACATCTGTTCTACAATTACGTTGTTAATTTGAGAGGCGAGGAAATTGTCTCTCAGGAAAACGTTAAGTGACTACAGAAAAGCTCAGAATGCCAATTACGTAGTAGATAATTTGTGTACGGTGACGCGACGTGTTTCGTTCTGCTACTGCTTCTCATTTGTCATTCCACTTTAAATAACTTAAGAGCGATGAACCGGGTCTCTGGCAATAGTTTCCGAGTCGTATCTTCACTGCAGTGTTTTTAGGCCAGACATTTACTGAAGGTCATTCATTCGTTCTCAGTGGAGCCGCTTACGCAATTCTGAATGTCAATCTAGAATCTAGACAAATTGTAGGCGTCGGCGCCGTTGTCTGTAAAAGAATAAGCGGAAATGTGTCAACCAAACAAATGTTCAGGAGATGGAAGTCAAGGGGGTAGACAGGAATAGCAAAGCCGTCTTGGGGAAAGTAACAGACAGTTCCTTTGTGTGCAAATATTATGACCTGCGGTATGGCTTTAGTTACGTACATCAGTATTATATCGTGGCATCCACTGTTAAGAGAGACAGTGTTGGAACGAAAAACTTGTATTTCGCTAACGCGAGAACAAGAAATACAGGGCGACACCGAGTAACGGGAATGTTTGTAGTGTGTAGTGGCAGCCATGGGCAGGTGGCAGCACTGCGGGTTCGTGACAGTTGGCGAGTAAACAGTCCGCCACCTCAGTAGTCATGGATCTGTGGAAAGGACGACAGCGTGCGTTAGGCATAGAAATGTTTTATGAAAACAATGATAGTTCGGTAGCGGACCAGAGTGAGTTTCGACGTTTTTATAATTTAGGACGCATGATGCCATTCCGTCGAAACACGCGATAAAATGTTGGATTAATAATTGAGGGACCGGATCCGCCCTCAAGAAGAAACCAACAGGACGACCAGGAAGTGGGCGTTTTCCAGCGGACGTTGATGTTGTACGCGAGTCTGTGATACGGAGCCCACGGCGTTCAATTCGTAAGCAGGCAGCAGTGGTTGGAATGTCCCGGGATAGTGTTCGCAGAATTCTTCACCTCGATTCAAAATTTCATCTGTACAAACTACAGATGGTGCAACAATTGAAGGACAACGATTACGGGTTACGATTAGGATTCTGTCAACAAATGACAACAAAAATAAACAATGACGATAAATTTCTAAACAAATTGTGGATGTCATCTCACAGGTTATGTGAATAAACAGAACTACCGTCACTGGGCAAACACAAATGCTAATGACATTTATGAGAGCCCCTTGTACGCTATTGAAGTGACAGTATGGTGTGGTGTTTGATCACATGGGATTATCGGACCGTATTTTTTCACAAATGAACAGGGAAGCACAATAATTGTCACTGCCGATCGTTTCGTGCAGACGTTACGAACTTTAGTTACACCTGCATTGAACAACTTTCCAAACGTTTCAGAAGCCTGGTTTCAACAGGACGGAGCAACAACACAGACTGCACGGTAATCGACGGCATGTGCGCGAGAATTGTTTGGCAACCGTATGATCTCACGATTCAGTAACATACTCTGGCCACCTTGCTCTCCAGATTTATCCGTTTGTGACTTTTTCTTGTGGGGTTACCTCAAGAGTAAAGTTTGCACGACTCGACCAAGAACCCTGGATGAGTCCAAACAGAGAATTGGGGATGCAGTTCACAGTATCCCAGCTGAGATGATGCAGTGGTCAATGAGGAATCTCAACGGCAGATTTCACGAATGGGTTCGTTCAAAAGGACGCCATCTAAAGGACGTAATTTTTAAAAAAATGATAAATGCCATCAATGTTTCGTAAATGGCAAAATTTTAAGGTTTCAATTACTTCTAGTTTTATTGCATTGCGGAAATGTTCCCGTTTTCCTGTGTCACACTGTACCATATTGTTATCGCCAGACAGTCATCATAATGCAATCTTACTTTGTTTATCCAGTAGGCTAACGTAATCTTGCTTACCCCATGACGGACTGCAGGTACCAGAAAATTAGCTCTGTATTGCTGGATAAAGAGTTGTCAGAATACGCTTATATCTTTGTTTTTGTTCTGTTGGTCATCATATACAGGGCAGGTCTGGGCTGGAAGGAGCCAGGTGATTCCCACAAGCCTGGGATAGGGATAGGTGGGATACTATCCGATAATAATAATATGTACAAAATATTAACTATCGGTGATACAATGTATTTCTAGGTAAATATAGTTCCAATTACTTATAATATAACAAATCAGAAGCTAGCCAACCAAAAACTGTTTTTAAAGGAGTAGAAGCTTCAGTTAAGCTGTCAATAACTCGATCACGAAAGCTTCTACTCACGTAATCCCCGATTAGATCCGATTCTCTTTTCAGATAATCAACGAATCCAACAGTTCTCGTCGCAGTAATGACCTAAATCTCGTCTTAACGCGCTCCAGTGCACAGAAAATGGTCTCTCACAAGTCACTTGCGTGACCGACATTGTCAGGATTACACAATAAGGTATAGGTTGCAGAACGTACTGATGTGCTGTGTTATACTGTGATGAAAGTACTCACGCACATCGTATGCATCTTCCCCAGGCGTCCGAATCGCTTCGGGAAAAACAAATGATAACCTTTGCAGTTCGGTACGAGACATCTTCGTTACGTTCGCCGTCTTCTGCCTCACTCTGAGAATACGCGACATTCACGTCTTGTTGCCTCGGTGGAATGTGTACTTCACGAAGAGTTTTAGACAATTCATTAAAGCTTTTTGCGAAAGTTTCTAATCCTCTTGATAGAAATTCTCGATCGACGTTTGCAACTCATGAGAGAAAATGTAATGCGGCATTAGAAATCCAATTTTTTTTTATTTCATCGAAGTTTTTCGGGTCCAAACAAGATCCTGCATTAAATGTTCGTTGCAATTGAATCTTGCACCTGTTGTAACTAAAGTTCCTTTAATAATGACTTTGTAGACGGAAATAGAACAGATTCCCTTTCGGTCCGCAGATACTAATGTCACTTCGTCTTGGCATAGCTCACAATGTTTTTCGTTTTTTTAAAGATATTCTTCGTAATGGCAGCGTGGCTTGTATGTCGATACCAATATCTTCAGCTTGCATTAGTCCTTGAAGTTGGGATATAAACGCAACTGTAACTCTGAAAAGTCTTCAAAATTACCTGATTCCTTTCGCAAAACATTTGATACGACACGAAGCTTTACGATAGTCTAATGAAGGAATTTGGAGATATTGGCTTGCCGGGGTTGATAGGTCAAAACTTTTTGAACGAGAAAGCTGTTAGGACAGTTTTGTGTTTCAAAAAGGGATCCATCAGCCCACCATCCCGTATTTCCGATGTTCTGCAATCGTTTCAGTTTGTCTTGATCAACTGTTATTTCCGAAATTTTGACCACGCGTCAGGATATGTGCTTAAATGACTCGTGCATAAATACACTGGTAGACACCAAGGACCGAAGCAAACTCTACGCTTCAGTGAGACTTGAAGTCGCGCCTACCAGCACTAAATTTAAAACATGCGCGTGACAACGCGCAATAATTAATTCTGGTGCTTCCTCCTTTAGTACTGCTGAAGACCAATACACTTGCTGTCATCTTTCCAGCGCCATCAAAATATGCGCCAATTAGGCCATGCAAAGTTAAGCCCAGCCGGGCTAATTCGTAAGTTACAAGAACTCAGGAAGCTTCTCCTAACGACTTCCGAACAGGGAACATACTGATCGCCCGTTCTTGTGCTATTCCATTGCTAACATAGCGCACGCAATTTACAGCATGCTCAACAACGCCAACATCTTGGCAATAACCTGCATTGAAACTGAAAGATTTCGCTGTCTGGATTTGTTTGGCGATCTCTTCTTTAACTTGAAGTACATATATATTTATTAATTTATTTATAATGAGTTTTGACCAAAAGGTAATAAGACTATCTCTACCCTTACGTTTTCCTTACTTTTTTCTTTTCTTTTTGCTTTCAATAACTGCCTCGAACACGTGGCTTTTAGGAACTGGATCTGACTTCAATAATAGGAGAAGTACACTTGGAAACTCACAAAGGAGTTGCAGATGTTGTCTGCGAGTGGGCATTGACTAAAATCAATGTGGGATGATGAAAATTTGTGCCGGACAGAGATATGAACCCAAGTCTGCTGCTTGCCGGGACATATCGTCCTTTAGAACAGACACCACATGTTCACAGTTAAGGCGAAAACGGCCAGGGATCTCTTCAGTTCGAATGCACACCAGGCTCGAAGTCATACGGGAGTCTTCAAGATGTGTAGCCCCTCTCGCATTTTCGTCGGTTGTAGGTGACATATTTTAATCTGACTTTATTATTTTTTTAGCAATTAAAAGAAACATTTAGGTTAATTACTATTTAAATACAAAGTGATCTCTAAGAGTAGCAGGTAAAGGGAAAAAAAGAATGTTGTTTTGTACATTGTTTCGGTCTACACAAGCTGCTGTACGACATTGTTAGCTCTCTTCTGTTTCTCGCTTGCTCCTTGTTGCTTTTGTTTTGCCATTTACGGTTACTGATTTGATTTCTGCCGTTTTTATTGAGATTGCAGTAAATTTTTTATTAATTTGTGCTGTGTAAAAGAAGTATTAAAAATACAACAAAGATTATTTTAAACAGTGTAAGTCCTATAACCAGAGATAGCCCTGCGGCAAGTCGGTGCTAATTACATCCTACGAAATAATTACTTCTTAATTCTGAAACTTGGATACAGGGAGAGAAATATTAACTGTTCCTTAAATGAGAATTCATTAAGAAGTGACTTTTTACTAAACAGGCTGCGAGAATTTTAAAAGTGATTTTAATCAGAAATTTTTATAGTGAACAGTTTGCTACGAACCACAAAGATATTAACAGTGTCAGTCGTATGTTATCTTTAAACTTCAATAGGACGCAGAGAATAAAATCTCCGGTCTAGCCGGAACTTTTTCTTGTAATTAGTTAAATCACATTTTTGGCCCCTGCATGTTAGGAAAGATTAGAAAGTTTAACATAACAAAATTATTTAAGTGTACTTTAACACAGGTCGTCTTAAATAATCGATGTAATCCGTTACATAGCGTGTGAATAAACAGTGCATTATTTACGTATCCCACGCAGTGCGTATTAAAAGCTATTTAAAAAATATATAATAAGGAACTGTATTGCTCTGGGGCAGATTGTGTATCTTGTCAATGTCTAAATACGACCAGAGAAAAATATTTCCAAGACAGCATCGTCGTTACCAAGTGGGTCGTAAGCCAGGGGGCAGGCATAGTATGGGGGCCGCGCAGGCTGGGACCCGGCTGCCAAACGCCACCCCCACTACATGGCCAGTCCGACCCTGATTATGCACATACGTACATTGCTTCTGTCCCTCGTTGCCTTCGGCTATGCATGAGTGTCCCATAGAAGTGCACCAAGATTTCAGTTATTCGAAATGTAGCTAAAAACAAAACGATTTCTCAAGTTCTCCAGTACAACGAAGAGGTGCTGGAACTTGAGGGATTATTACACTATGTCATCGCAATTAACCGGACCTGGCTGAAAGTGACTTACAAGTTCGTAGCGCCCGCCATTGGCAATGCTGGCATTCAGTTCGGTGTTGGCCCACCCTTAGCCTTGATGACAGCTACCACTCTCCCAGGCATACTTTCAGTTAGGTGCTGGAACGTTTTTTGGCGAATGGTACCCCATTCTTCACGGAGTGCTCCACTGAAGGGAGGTGTCGATGTCGGTCGGTGAGTCCTGGCACGAAGTCGGCGTTTCAAAACATCCCAATGTTGCTGTCGGTGCAGGCAGTCCATTACAGGGATGTTATTGTCGTGTACCCACTCCGCCAAAGGCCGTGCATTATGAAAAGGTGATAGATCGTGTTGAAAGATGCAGTCGCCATCCCCAAATTGCTCTTCAACAGTGGGAGGCAAGAAGGTGCTTAAAACATCAATGTAGGCTTGTGATAATGCCCCGAAAAACAAGGGTTGCAAGCCCCCTCCATGAAAAACACGACCACACGGCAACACCACCGCCTCCGAATTTTACTGTTGCCACTACAGACGCTCTCAGATGACGTCCTCCGGGCGTTCGCCATACCTACACCCAGCCACCGGATCGTCATGTTGTGTACCGTGATTCGTCGCTCCACACAACGTTTCTCCACCGTTCAATCGTCCAACGTCTACGCTCCTTACACTGAGCGAAGCGTCCTTTGGCATTTAATAGCGTGATGTGTGGCTCATGAGCAGCTGGTCGACCATGAAATCCAAGTTCTCCCACCTCCCGCCTAACTGTCATAGTACTTGCAGAGTTTGGAATCGCGGCGAGATGGCCTGGGTTCATGTCTGCCTATTACAGATTACGACGCTCTTAGTTGGCGGTGTCTGTCAGTCAACAAACGAGGTCGGCCTGTACGCTTTTGTGCTGTACGTGTCCGTTCACTTTTCCACTTCACTGTCACATCGGAAACAATGGACCTAGGGATGTTTATGAGTGTGAAAATCTCGCGTACCGACTTATTACACAAGTGACACCGAATCACCTGACCACGTTCGAAGTCCGTTAGTTCCGCGGAGCGCCCCATTCTGCTCTCTCACGATGTCTAACGACTACTGAGGTCGCTGACATGGAGTACCTGGCAGTAGGTGGCAGCACAATGGACCTAATATGAAAAACCGTATGTTCTTGGGGATGTGCAGATACTTTTGTTAACATAGTGTATATCGAGCATATATAGTGCGTGAATATGAACAGATTTTGAAAGGTTGTTCGTTGTGATTAACTACAATGGTGAATATGGATGTAGAAAAACTAAAATCGTTCTCGTCTCTCTGAAATGAAACAAAAGACACTTTCTTCCTGTACCGTTTTCGTTGCTTGCAAGACATCGAAGTATGTGAATTATCTTTCATTAGTTCTGCCGATGGATACAGACATGGTTTTGCACGAGATTGTTCTTTCCTATTACGTGATTTACATATGCAACCTTATATTAATGGCGTTCGCTTTGCGGTATTAAAACACAATGCAAGCGTCCCTTTAGCGGGACTTATGAAATCCATTTCCTGTGGCAGCTGACTGGCAGTTGCGTTCCACCTCGCAAAGTGACCCCATTGTGCGTCCCGCACACAGCCAGGCAAAAGCACTGCAGCCGATTTCTTTATTGTGGCCGTCATTCGCTGCTGATGTATATAAAGTGTAGTAGTTTATGTGGTGTTTTTCGTTGTTACATACTGCTTATAGACTTAAAACAGCTCACGGAAATTTTTATGCTGAGCGAGTGTTTTGTAAGCCACCTTTCTCGTGGGTGAATTATCTTTTCTCCTTATTTTTATCCCACTCAGCCTGGTAACTGTTTTCGCCGCAGACTCTTTTATGTCGTCATTCCATCTGAGATTTATCCGGACGGCGACTCCAGACTACAGATAAGACTTGGGACAGCGTGCTGGACAGCGGTGAGTGCGAGGGGCGCCGTCTGCGTCAGTGTCGTTACTGCCGGCGGGCAACACGTCGCCTCTGCCGCCGACACGTGTCGCTCACAGTCGCGTGAGACTGACTGCTCTGGCCAGTTCACTTAATAGCTGTGCGACAGTTTCAAATAAATTGTGTGTACGATTTTGTTATTTATTCCCCACTCGCAATTCATGTCCTTTGTGCCAGTTGTTAATTCCGTTCATTGGTGTTTGTACGACGTTGAGAAGAAAATTCAGGTGAAAGGGGGAGGGTGTGACTGGTTTGGACGCCAGCAAGTAGCGTAGCGTTGTCCCACTGGGACGTCGTACCTCGGTGACGATGCGGGAACACAATCTGAATGGGCATTGTTCGCGCACTCACTTCAAAATTTTCGCATCTTGCCCGGAACTAAGGGAAACTGGACAGCTCGAAGGCCAGTTCCCGTCAGCATTCTGGTAGCACAAGCTGAATCGGCGTTATTCGTGCAGTCCACTTCAGTTTCTCCTCAGCGCAAGCAGAGCTCTTCTTAGGCGACACTCCTCACAACACAGTGTCAGAGGGCGGTCACGGGTCAAGCCGGAGGGAAGCTGAGACACACAAGAAGTGGCCCACCTGGATAATAACATGAGTAAGGCACGGGGATTTGCCCAGTTGGAAGATAATGACCTAGTGACTTTCTATCAACGGAGTGTGAAGCCTCATCCATCGTGCTCACTTAAATATCTCATGAATAAGGCCAAATATTATTCTAGAGCACTACTCCTCAGATCTGGACGTCTAAAGACAGCTGGCAGACCAGTTCACACTAATGTTTTGCGAACGGAGTCTGAATGGGAATTACTCGAGCTACCCACTTCAGTACTCCCACAACACACCCGGAGGTCATCTTAGGCCATGTCGCGTGCAAGGTGATACCAGAAGGTGGCCTCGCATGTCACTACAGGGGACCTGCGAAAGATAAGGAATGGCTGAACTGAATAACTGCTTAAGGAACGGGCCCCTGTCCAGCTACAAGATTATGACCTAAAAATGTTGTGTACTGTGTGAACGAAACACAAACAAGACTTAATCATGCTACTCACATTAATGTTCCCTTAAAAACCCCGTATGTTATTTTACAGCACTTCCCTCTCAAAATAATACCACAAGGCCACCTTCTATGTGACTCTATGTAGCCTCTGAAAGCTAAGGAATGGCTCTGCTAAATGTGTCCGTAAGTTAGGGAAGTGATTTTGTCTACCTCTTATACTGCGTCTGATAACGTGCAGGAACGGAATCTGAATAAGCGTTATTCAGGCTGCTCACTTCAATGTTACCTCGCAATATCCAAGTAAACATTTTACACTACCATTACTTACAACATGATTCAGAAAGGAGATCCAGTATGTCACCCCTAGAGAACTGAAGAACACAGGGAAATGATCAGGTGGGTAACGTTGTAGGGGAGGAAGAATGTGTTCTGCAGCTGGAAAACCGATTCCCACTGATGTCGTAGGAGCGACATCACTCATGCTGTCCACATCAATATTCTCTCAACACATCCAGTTCATTCTTGGCCACTTTACTTACAACATGATCCCAGAAAGTGACCTTTCATTTTACTGCAGATAAGCAGAAGATAAGCGGAAGGGGATGCGGAATGAGTGAGCTCAATCAATTTTTCTCGACTCCTTGTGTTGCCATTGTCCGGTATCTACGCGGGGTCGGCGCGGTTATTCTTGGGAAGCGGCCTTGTTGATCTGACTGGCCGGATGTCTTTGCTGTCGCCACCTCGTTCTCCCCCCAAAAGGGCATCTGCGTACCCAGCTGCCTGCACGAGGTGCTACCCACGTTAGAAAGTAAAGGAATGTTCCTTACATAGCGTTAACTTGGGTACCGTCCTGGCATTCACCCAGTCGGATGTGGAAAACCGCCTAAAAACTATATCCAGGCTGGCCAGAAAGCCGACCCCCTTCGTTAATCCTCCAGGCTGATTCGAACTGGGGCCAATGCGCACTTCATCCTGGAAGCGGTCACAGCTATTTGGGCAGGCAACGGTTGAGGTGAATAAAACTTACAAAACGCTTTGGGTAAAATCCGGCTGGAAGATCACGTCTCGATAATATTGTAGGAATGGAATCTCAATGGGCCATTCTCCACGCTGCAGTTTTCAACGTTCTCCCAACAACCCCAGAAGTTATTAGGTTGGCGCGTCGGTTCGTAGTGTTTTTGTTTTGCATGCTTGTATTCCACTTGCTATGGGCTTATTTCACGATTTGCAGCTTTTATTTGTAGTTCACTTTTGGTATTCGAATTTACATACTGTCATTTTTTGTAATTTGGAGATAGTGACTGGAGCTGTGGGCGCTACGGAATAGAAAGTCGAGTGGAGAAATCGGAACATATCCGACATATTCTTCAGAGTCCAACAGAAGGGTGAGGGCAGGGGAGGCGACCAGAAACATTTGCGCCGTGTCTGCGGATGACGATACTGGACAGAGCGCGGCAATAAAATGGTTGTCTCGCTCCAAGGAGGATCGTTTCGACATTAGTGACACTCCATATCCAGGAAGATCTTCGGGGTTTCATGAAAATAGTTTAAACGCATTAATCCAAATGATCAACGCCATTCCACTCGAGAACTGGTTGTTTTGACTTTCCTGACTGCTAAACCAGTCATTCCGACAACTGTATTGTTTTCGATTTCTTTGCACATTTTCATAGTCATTTAGTCTTGGTTTCTTTGCGCTTCCTATGTACTGCATTCCAAAACGACTTCTATTGCCGTATTCCTGTCCTTTCCTGAACAGTTTTGTAGTTTCTTCTTTCGTCGCTCATTAGAAATAATTCTTGTATTTCATGCCTTTATACATAAAGAGTCATGATTACGTCTGTCGCCTTTACTTTAGGCACAGAAACTCTCCAGAGACACCACCCATATATCAAGTAACACTTTAGTGTTCTATTTACTAGCATGGTTCTACTATCTGCTTTATTTGCAAATAGTATTTGTTTTTGGTTCAAGTTAGTATCGAAAACCTTGGATTACTGATTTGTTATGTCACCTTGATCTTTTTCCTGGTAATGCGCTATATGCTACTATCCCGTTTTTCTTTTTAGCTACAGAGTACTTTTTCGTTTAATAGTGTTCATTAACGTTTGTGGAGTAGAAATTTTCTCAAGTGTACAGTTAGTTTGGTTTCTGAAATACTCGACGTAAACCTGTGAAGGTGAATAGTTCATGTTTTGAAAAAGTGTAAATACATGGAAAAGAACTAACTACTTTGTTTAAATTTCAGCCTTGTTGGAAACTTAATTCAGTGTTAAAAGCAACTGAACAGAGCAGATATACTGACAAGTGATTTTTTCATTGCAGTCTAAGGGCCGAGTTTATGAACAGCTGCTGCATTGGTTTGTAAAAGTGTTTATATTATTGTACCTCTACTTCAAAGTGTTTTCATTTTATGACCAGGCAGAAGTGTTCAATTCTGACCTGTAATACTGTCTCAACTTTTAGCATAGCGCCGGCCGGGGTGGCTGAACGGTTCTGGGAGCTTCAGTCAGGAACCGCGCGACCGTTACGGTCGTAGGTTCGAATCCTGCCTCGGGCATGGATGTGAGCGATGTCCTTAGGTTAGTTAGGCTTAAGTAGTTCTAAGTTCTAGGGGACTGATGACCTCAGATGTTAAGTCCCATAGTGCTCAGAGCCATTTGAATCTTTTTAGCATAGCGGGCCGGAAACTGTTCAGTCATTATAACATTACATGTACTTATAAAGTGCAACAATCATTTTAATAGCATTTGTTTGTTGAGCGACTACAACTGTTCAAACTGTAACTGATTCAAGGACCTCTTCTTTTATTGTCCTCTATTTGATACAAAGAAATGCTGCCAAAGAAACCGTATAGCAACCATTTCAGTTAAGATAACAGTTAATAGATCTTTGCTACATCAGTGTTTCTAAATAGTTAATTAGTTAAAGCTCCTCATGTGCATATTTGTTGTGCTAATCCATTGGTAAATGATTTTGATCAGTGAACATTAGGTTTCTCACTTTAAACAGAGATGGTAAGAGATAGTGAGAGTCACTTGGCTGCCAAAATATTTTGAGATTCCATATCCGTTATCCAGGGCAAACCTCCGTTCGAAGGCTTGCTACATTGTGCTACTGTTTCGTGTCCTGTTTGCGATACAGGCGTTCGTACCAAGTAAAGTCACATACAGCAGTTAATGATCAGTGAATCACTTGGTTGCACTTTGCCTGGTTAGGCTGGAGACTTTCCTTTTCATTTACTTAGAGATTACTACAGTATTAACCTACCATAACACTGGTTCGATTCCTGCTATTTCAGCTACTGGGCTCTAACAAAATGTTATCTTTCGTTTAGCGACAAATAGCCTGATACGTTTTTAGTTGCGCTCGATCACGGTCAAAACTAAATTCATTCTATAGAAGTAACGGTAATGTGCTCTTATGGTGTGAGAGGGAAGTGCTGTACTTCTGTTTATGCATAAGAGGAGCGTCAGTGACCGACAGTGTTACGCACTTGGGCAGACATTCCTTTGCCACTGTGGAGCGTGACCCGCTGCAGACACAGCCGCCCCGTCCTGGCCTCCGGCTGCCAGCTGGGGGCGTGGGGGGCGTGGGGGGCCTGGGGGGCATGGGTGGCGTGGGGGGCGTGGTGGGCGTGGGGGGCGTGGGGGGCGTGGGGGGCGTGGAGGGCGCCGCCTCTGGGACCGACCCCCATTCTGATGCCTTCTCCCGGATTTTGAAATTAACGAGACTGGCTAAAGAGTCCAGAAACTTACCTGGGTGAGCCCATTCCTGTTCTGAACAAGAAATAAACTTTCTTTTAGGACCTTATAATTGAAAGGCCCCCAAAGAATTCCCACACAGCGTCTATCCTGTCTAGCTCCCTTCTCCATCCGTACTGAATTAACTTCATCTTTATTTTGAAGTAGCACCGTATTACTGCATACGTGCTATTTATTTCGTGTCGTTCGTACATCTTCGTGATATGCTTCTCAGTTTCTTGCCACTGTCCACGATGTTCCTCAGCTTTTATGGTTCTGACGTACAATACTAAGATATGTCTTTACCATGTTATGGTGAAAGTGAGAGCATGCATGATACACTCAAGCGATTTCGGTATTGTTCTGATGACATTATCAGAACATATGTTCCAGCAGGACAACGCTCTGTTACCGCGCCATTAGGCTCCTCTCCTCCTTTTCTTTTACAGTGGCGCACTGGAACAGCTTCAGTAATGGTATGGTGGCGAACTGAATTGTAAAATAAACAGTGTGTGCCGAGTGGGTAGTTATGGCAGACTCGTGGCTGCAGGGAACGCGTTCCCCGTTGTGCAGCCGACCTGTCGTAAGGGCGGGATTTCTTTGAAACGGACATCGCCTCACTCGTCACTACAGCACTGCTTCCTGTGGCGCTCGCGCAGAAACTTTGTGTCTGCTGGACAGGGTAACCGTGCTGAGCTGCCACAGCAGTGTCCAGGGGTCGTCCAACGTGGTCTGCCACCTCGTGTACAGCACGACAGGTGTTGGACCTCAGGGTGGAGGCAGAGTGTCGATACTCACCACGAGTGTTACACAGCGCCATCCCTCCATGAGGAGCCCGGCCTCGTTATCAGCAGCATACTGTACGTTACCCATTTTGTCGTTCATGTTTAGGGGAGTTTTCGTTTGTTGAGGATAAACTGAAATGTTGAGGAACCCAACCCAGTCTTCTATTGCCTCTGCAACTCTGTAATTACGTTACGTATCAGCAAGACCACGTGCATCACGCACTGTCCTATACAGCACCACTACCGCTGACGTACCTCACCTCACCTCACCTGGCCATGACACACAGGGGCACACTGCTATGTCGTCTCAAACTGCAGCCCAAGATACCCCCACCTGTTCCGTAATGGAGCAATAAAACTTGCTAGATAATTCACCTGGAAAGTGCCTGGCAGAGGGTTCATTGAACCACATTCACACTAATCCTCTATTACTCTCGCACAGAGAGCCGAAAGAACTATCACTTATATCTCTCCGTGCGATCTCTGATTTCCCTTATTTTATTGTGATGATCGTTTCTCCCTAAGTAGGTCGGCGTCAACAGAATATTTTCGTATTCGGCGTAGAAAGTTGGTGAATGAAATTAGGTGAGAAGGTCTCGCCGCAACGAGAAACGCCCTTTGCTTTAATGTCACCCACTCCAAATCCTGTATCACACGCACGACACTCTTTGCGCTTTCTCTCGGCAATACAAAACGTGCTTCTCTTCTTTGAACTTTCTCTACGTCCTCCGTTAATCCTACCTGGTAACGGTCCCACACTGTGCAGCAGTACTCCAAAAGAGGACGCACAACCGTAGTGTGGGCAGTCTCTTTAGTAGATCTGTTGCATCTTCCAAGTATTCTGCCAATAAAATACACTCTTTGGTGTGCCTTCCCCGCAACGTTTTTTGTGTGTTCGTAATTGTAAGTCTTACGTATTTAGTTGAATTTACGGGCTTCACATCTTACACTGAAGTCCGTGTTACATTTCGAGCTTCTGCAAAAGATCGCCAATCTTGCCAATTTTGCGTTCGTTTAAATTTGGCCTGGTTTTTTCGTTGTTTCTGCGACAGTATTCCGAAGTGTTTTGCGTACATTGGGCGATCCCAGTTCCATCTTTTCTTAATTTATTTGGTACAAATCTCTCAATTTCTGGCTACACTATTTCTCTGAATTCAAGCCATATCTGATCTACACTTGCAATATTAATTTGGAACAATGGAAATTGTCTCTCAGGAAGGCGTCAAGCAGAATAGATACGTTTTCCGTTTATTTTGGGGGATTTCGGAGCTACGATATTCAGTGTCGCTATGACAACCTTCTGTTACCTAATCCCTGTATCGGTTTTGATGCTCATTAATAGCTCGGGATTATTTGTTGCTAAGAGGCCAACTGTGTCTGCACAACTGTTTACCATTAGAATTGGCGTATGAACTAATTGTTCGAAATGATTTTAAGAGAACGCGTTTAGCACAATATCGGGTGATGCTCTGTGTTTACCTCCAGATTTAAACATGTACTTTCGTCAACATATAGGGGGTAAATTGAAGTCACCACCAACTATAGTCGTGTGAGTCGGGTACGTGTTTTCCGGTGGAACTCTGCTCCTTTATTCACTTTCCTCGTTAGGCATCATGAAGTGCCCAGACGTTCGTCAGCTTGCAGGGCAGTGACAGCACCGACGCACAGTTTTAACCTAAACGTTACTGCCCTCGGGGAACTGTACAGTGAGTAGAACACACCCACTTCTTCTGAGGCCGCCAGCACTTCATGAACTCGGCGTGTTCTCCCAGGTGGACAACGCCCACTCAGTCTCTGGCCGGGTTACACAGCGCCACACTCTTACGCACGCCCCAGTTCTCCTGTGCAGCGACAAGCATCACCAGTTGGATAGCATGTTTCGGCGAAACATAAGCTGTGGAAACATCTAGTGTTTGATGAGGCAACGGTGAACCGTGGAAAATTAATCCTGCTGTTTCTGCAGCACTTCTCAGAAGTTCAGTGGGACATTTTCTTCTGTTCTTCCAGCACGGCAATGCACCTTAATTCATTACTGTGTCACACAGATGCAGAAACCCAGACGCACTTCAGTGGCATAATCTGCCGACATAGGATATCACGTCGTGGGGAACCGTACACTCTGTTTTTCATTGTTAGGGCCCGCATCTCGTGGTCGTGCGGTAGCGTTCTCGCTTCCCACGCCCGGGTTCCCGGGTTCGATTCCCGGCGGGGTCAGGGATTTTCTCTGCCTCGTGATGGCTGGGTGTTGTGTGCTGTCCTTAGGTTAGTTAGGTTTAAGTAGTTCTAAGTTCTAGGGGACTGATGACCATAGATGTTAAGTCCCATAGTGCTCAGAGCCATTTCATTGTTAGCACCCCCTTGGCAGCCCCTCTCAGAGGTCCAAATGTAGAACCAATCCGGAAATATTTGCCGACACACATATCACCATGATGCTTTGTCAATTATTCGTTCCTTGTTCGGAGAGCGCCAGTGTCTTACTCATCTCTGCTGACAGTAAAACCGGTAACCGGTGCGACATTTGCAGTTTAAAGGCTCGCACTGTTTTCTTGCTCACCACTGGACCACCTCCACTGTTCTAGTGCCTCTCGCATGAGGAGTGTTGAGTCGTGTTTTGTACGCAGCATCTTCGTGTTTCAGAAGACTACCTCCGCAAGATCGCATCGGAAGTGGCCACACCCTGAGCTCCCGTCATCGTCCTGCAGTGTGTTTTGTGTTAAGATATCTGCCATATTTCTGCTGTACGTGAACAAGTAAACAAGAGATAAAATCGATCAGTATGAAGATCCATAGCGATTAACACTTTGATCTCTGGCCTGACATGTTATCGTTTAGTACTCGAGGTACAAGATTAAACTGAAACACAGTTGGGTAATCACTTAGGCGTGTCATACCTTACGGCGGAGCGGTGCAGTAGCGAGGGTGCTGTTGACGCAGCCACGTTACAATAGCAGCGTCGATTCATTTATTCTCATTTCGTGTAAAAATTCCCTCGACACCAGAGCGGCAGAGAGTCTTCGTCACTGAGACGTGCTGGATGCTTGTCTGGGCACAGCCACAGGGCAGAGGGGCGCAGCTTAGGTGGACACGTAGTGTGCGTACAGGGAGAAAGAACCACCTGGGACTGAACCACATACACTGTGTTCAGCTCCAACAAAAAGGCGTTCAATCCAGTTTTCTCCGATAACGTTCATCATTAAAATTCTGCAACTAGCATCACTCCATAAACTCCAAAACATGAGCGACTAATTGTTTTCATCTTACTTTAGAACTGAGTGTTGCCATGGGATACCATTTAAAACACAAAAAAATAGTGAAAATCATGTTAATGCTGGAAAATATGGAAAATACTCAGGCCAATGGTACGGTAAGGTCAGTAAGCCCCTGGACACAGTAGTTTGGTTTCTGCAGCTCTCAGAAGATGGTGTCAGCACTAAATGTGAAGGCCTTGTCATACAGAAGACAGTACACTCACGTCACGGGGTGGCAGTCTCACGTCAAGAGTGGCCTTCATGTTCTTCGTGGATGTCACGCTCTCGACAGCGAACTTCTAGAAGCGATTTAGGTCACTTCATGAAGCTGGCGGCGTGGCGACCAGAATGATTCCCGTCAAACCAGTAAGGAGACACTCCTCATTGCTGTATAGGCTGTGCTCTCCGAAACAACTTTATTTAATGCCGAATAGCATTATCATTTGTTAAGCCTCCTTCAAATGTCACAACAAGTGTCATGGCTAAAATCATTTGATGGATATAAACAGTCTTAGAAATAAACCTCGAAAACACAATTTATTCTTTGGGCTAATGAAATCTTCTGTTAGTAAGGATGGCGACGCTTTCGTCTCAAGTTTACATAAATGCTCATATTTCCAGACATATCCTACGACGATTTTTACTGGAGATTTTTGTAGACAAAATAGCAATTTGTATGGCGGTAGCATTTGGTACTGTTTCCTCCTGTTTTCCATTGTCAAAAATGTTTCAAATGGCTCTGAGCACTATGGAACTTAACATCTGAGGTAATCACTCCCCTAGAACTTAGAACTATTTAAACCTAACTAACCTAAGGACATCACACACATCCTTGTCCGAGGCAAGATTCGAACCTGCGACCGTAGCGGTCGCGCGGTTCCAGACTGGCAGCGTGCTCCGTTTGTCGATATCAGTATTTTTGGCTTGGATTAATCCTTGAACTGGGATACAAACAGAGTTGGAGGTCTGGAAACGTCATCAAAATTATCTAATTGGTTTCTTTAAACTGATCTCCAAACATTTGATAAGACCCGAAGCTTTACGATAGTCTACTGTTGCGGTTTGGGGATACTGGCTTACCGGGGTTGGTATGTCAAAAATTTTGTTGAATGTAAAGGTTGTCAGGATGGTTTCCGATTTCAAAAATGAATTCATCAATGCCTGCGCTTGCAACGAAATCTTTAACTCGAACTCCATTCTCGAAGGTGACACTTAAAACTTTTTTTACCAACGCGACGTGTCGAGTTTTCTCCTTAATAGTGGCCAAGGCTCTGTATTGAGCCGACACTCCCGTTTTCCGATGTTCTGTAATCGTCTCAGTTTTTGTTGACCAGTTGTTAATTCCAAAATTTTGTCCACCCATACAGATGTGCGCTTAAATAATTCGTACATAAATACACTGGTAGACTCCAAGGACCCAAACAAACTCTTTGGTTCAGCGCTGCTTGGAGTCACGCCTCCCAGCACTAAATTTAAAACATGCGCCCAACAAGGCGCGAAAATTAATTCTGGTACTTCTTCCTTCAGTGCCGCTGAAGACCAGCATACTTGCTGTCATCTTTCGAGCACCATCAAAAGATACGCTAATTAGACCCGGAAAATTTAAGCCTCACTGGGCTAATTCGTAAGTTACAAGAGGTCGGTAAGCTTCTGCTATCGATTTCCGAACAGGGAACATACTGATCACCCGTTCTTGTGGGATTCCTTTGGTAAGATAGCGCACGGAAATTACAGCCTGATCAACAACGCCAACATCTTGGCAGGAATCCGCATTGAAGCTGAAAGATTTCGCCGTCTGGATATATTTCACGATCTCTTCTTTAACTTGAAGTGCATATATATTTATTAATTTATTTATAATGAGTTTTGACCAAAAGGTAATACTTTTCTTTTTTTCTTTTTACTTTGTATAATTGCCTCGAATAACAGGCTTTCAGCAACTGGATCTTACTTCAATAATAGGACAACTACATTTAGAAACTCACGAATGAACTGCAAGTATTGTCTGCGAGTGGGCATTGATTTAAATCAATGTAGAATGTTCAAAATTTTTGCCGGGCAGATATTCGAACCAAAGTCTCCTGCTTGCCAGGACACGTTTTCCGAAAGAAGAGACACCACATATACGAGGTTAAGGCGAAACGGCCAGTGATGTCTTCAGTTCGAATACACACCAGGCTGGAATTCTTATGGGAACCTGCAATATGTGTAGTCCCTTTCGTTTTCCGTCAGTTGTAGGTGACATATTTTAATGTGCCTTTATTATTTTTTAGGTTCAATATTATTTAAACACAAAGTGATCTCTAAGAGTAGCAAGTAAAGGAATAAAAGAATGTTGTGCTGTAGATTATTTCGGTCTATGTAGTCTACTACACGACATTGTTACATCTCTTTTGCCGTTTGATTTCTGCCGTTTTCACTGAAACTGCAGTTAAAGTTTTATTTATTTGTGCTGTGTAAAGAAAGTATTAAAAATACAACAAAGTTTATTTTAAACAGTGTAAGTCTTTTAACCAGAGATATTCCTGGTCAAGTGGGCGATAATTACATCCTGCGAAATAACTGCTGCTGAAATAATTACTTCTCGAGGCTGAAACTGTTTCTGACCAGCGCTGCCCTGCACAGTCTAACACTGCCCTTCAGCAAGACGGCTGTCGCCCTTTTATAGTCCCGCTTGGTTCCTCCGTGAAAAGTTCAACTTGTACATCACGTAACGAGTTTCGCAGTCTCGCCAGCCTAATTTACATCTTTTGATACTTAAATAACACTGCAGTTCTGACTACATCATTCTCATCCTCTTCGTGCCGTCAAATATTACAACAATTGCAGATACATACGCCTGTGCAGTTAGGAAGAGCGAATGTTCCTTCGAAGATGCAGGTACGTGCAAAAGAACGTTGCACCGTTCTTCTCGAAAACACAGCCGCTGCAGGATCGCATTCACACGCCAACACCAGGCAGCGACTTTCGATTATAACGTGCCGGTCCCCCGCTGTTTGGGAAACTTACGCAATGTGTCTACCAGCACAGGTTGTGGCGCAGGAACGACGACGTATGATACGGAAGTTCGGGTGTGGCCGTGCGCAGCGCACGTGCGGCCAAGGCGGCGGCGCTGGTGTAAAGCTGGGGACCCGGGTTCGAGTCCCGGCGCTGCAGATATCCTCACTGTCGTCAGTCTATTACACAGCTGACGAGTGTTCCGTACCGGCAGCTGCGAGTACACTCCGTGTATCTCATTACGCCTCCGCAGTTGCCGTTCGTCTGGAGTGGCGCGCATCTCCGAAGGAATGTTGCGTCATACGTCTCAACACCACTGTGGTGTCGAACCTTGTGTTTCAGGAAGTGAACGAGGTAATCGAAGCAGCACCGCGAATTAAAACAGATTAACGAATACAGCCACATAGTAATCAGCAAAATATAACAAAATCAAAAGTGTAACATTCTGTGCGCTGGCAGAGTCAGTATATGCGGTGCGTATTTGGCATCCTAAACTAAACGTGCAAAAATATGTCAGAGCAATATCTTAAAACTACGTCGAACAACATATTTACGAATTAAAGACATAGTAAATAGACTAAATTTCGCGTCTCAGATTGAAGTAGACTTTTGCAGTACTCCACAATTCGTACTCGTTCATCGATTCAGTTTAATTCGACGCACATTTCCACAACACACCATGATATCAAGTGCCACCCCCATCTACGGTGAAATAATCCATAGGATTGATTTCAGTAAAATTTCACATAATAAGCACACGTACGAATAAAACCTTCAACAACTTCTGTCCATATACGAACTGGCTACCAGCTTCTCGCCAGTAAGTGAATCTTTCAAACGAATGTGCTTCTTATTTGCGCCAGCATTCAATACCTGTAACGGTCGTTACCCTAATCTTCGTCCTTCCACAAAGGTAGCAGCGGGCCTTGACTTTTCGTGGTGTTTCTTCAACGGACATAACATTGCTTTTGTATCTGAAAAACCTTAAGGATTCCGTTACACTCCTACGTAGGCATCTGATTTAGGCTCTTGAGGGTAGATCGAGCTCCAGTAATGGCAAACTCAGAGGTTTTCAGAATTTTTAGTGACACCTGGACGTGGAATATTGTATGTTATCTGACCACTGATTCCTGCTGTGTTCAATATCTGGAAAAAAAATGAGGGCCATCTTCTGGTTCTTCTGGAAATGGAATAATTACTGGCTTACTGGATAACTGTGTCCACGGCACCTTTGGCGGTATTAAAAAAGTTTATTAAGTCCGACATCTGCGTGTTTCTCGATCCAAAATACATCACTCTACATTGTTGATAGCAGCAAAACCCACTTCCCATTCTTTGGTAAATAGGATGCAACAACAATAACATTTCGAAATCCAAAAGCAGAGAACGGGACATCTTTGCTTGTTCTTATTCATAGATCCTTCGAATGTCAGTTTCTGCTTCAGCAAACAACCAGCACTAGAGTAAAAGTTTTCACAAGCGGAATATCTGTTTTTCGTATTACATTTTCCAACCATGCATGTACAGTTTATGTCGGTGTACCTGGCTTAATGTACTGTCCTGACTGCATACGCTATAACTTCCCACGTTACCTGTGTAAAAGGATTTTGCGTCACAGAAAGCAAACACCTTCAGGGCACACTTGGCAGGCGAGTTCGGCCGGTACTGAATGAACCCACAGTTTCCTCTGAACTTCACTTAGACGATACGATTCTTTGCAGTTCTTCACAAATTGGTGGACAACAAATAGAAGTGCTGCAAGTTCGCCAAAACATTTTCTGCCATTTCTCGTTCCATTGTCATCAAATCTTGTGCTGGTCACAACAAACAGAAAAATCGTGTAACTCATACAAGCTCGAAATATTTCTATTCCAGTGTCATCAGTGGCCCGTAGCTCGACCAAGTGTTGCGTTTTTGCCTGTGTTCAACACTTGGCTCGTTTAAAGTACAAAAAATACGACGCTCTTCCCAGGACTTGCCACGCATTTACCTAGTACACGTCACATCTCTGGAGTGTTTGTACGTGACTTGTGTCAGCTCTCTGTGGGAATCAAAACAAGTCCTCGCTAACTTTATCGAGCCATCGATCAAGTACGTCGAGTACCAGGAAGGTGGAATTTTATCTTAAGGGAGCTTTGCTCGCGCCACAAGGACAGCAGTACGTGGAAAAGTTTGCCGAAGTTTCTGTGCGCTGTAAACTCTTTAGCTGTGTAAGCGTGTTTGATTGTAAATTTATTTGTGTAGCAAATGACGTTGAATGAGAATGAGGCGCGATTTTAAACAAATCAAAATCAAACGAAAAACTAAAATTTTTAAAGTCGTGAATTAAGTCGTTGAAGTGTCAGTACTAGCTCTTTGAAGTTAATATGCCTCCTACGTGTAACTGGAAGAAACGGAAAAAAGAATAACGAGGTAACAAGTGGCCACAGTGGGATTCAAACCGGGGATCGCTCCCTGGCCGTTTGGCGCTTCTGTAACCAGCAGCCGGCAGGTCACTGGCGCAGGTGGTTTTATCGGAACCAAAGGCGGGGTCGGAGGTTGCTTAATAATTCTGATGGAAAGTAGTTTACGTAATTATCGCTTATGATTAACGAAGCCCAGTATATGAAATACTCTGGTTATTTATTTAAATAAAAATTTGGTTTTATTCTAAGCTATTTATGTAACTGATGACTGTAAGGTATAATGCAAAAAAAAAAAAAAAAAACGAATGGCATACTGCAAAGTGATAGCATGGCGTCTTTAATTCTATTAAGCGTTACAAGCCGACATCTTTCGCAAAATTAATGGCAGTCAGTTCAGCAATAAGGTAGTCAATATCTTTTGATTTACGTTCGTCGTATACTGCTGTTCGTTTCTTGCCGAAAAATGTAATCAAATTACCAGTTCTTTCGTTTCCCGTAGCGTAGCTAAGTTGGAGGACGGGGAAGCTTGACTTCATGCTTGAGCTGTCTGGTTCTTCATATCGAGGAGCGTCTACAGATTTTACGTGGCGTGTCAAAGTGGTAGTTGTACTTCCTGTAGCTGGATACATTTTTTGGAGAATTTTACCCTTTTTCAGTATTGCCGTTGTGGTGTCACCGCCAGACACCACACTTGCTAGGTGGTAGTCTTTAAATCGGCCGCGGTCCATTAGTATACGTCGGACCCGCGTGTCGCCACTGTCAGTGATCGCAGACCGAGCGCCACCACACGGCAGGTCTAGAGAGACGTCCTGGCACTCGCCCCAGTTGTACAGCCGACTTTGCCAGAAGGGGATCATTGACAATTACGCTCTCATTTGCCGAGACGATAGTTAGCATAGCCTTCAGCTACATTGGCTACGACCTAGCAAGGCGCCATTACCAGTATATAAAAATGGAGATTATATCTGTAGAAGAGCGATGTACACCGATTATGGATTAAAGTTAAGTATTACAAGATTTTCGTACTTTATTGCAATTCTCAAGACATTGTCCTGTTCCAGACCTCACGCCAATCTGCGTGAGCTTAACGCGTGCCTTTCGGCTACCTCCGAGTGGCGTGGCTGTCTTGCTACGCCACTACAACCGTGGCCTTCACTCAAGTGTCTCCAAATGGCACTCGCCGTATAATTGGTCACTGCGCTTACTTTGCAGACTGGGCAGCGGCTGCCGAGCCGCAGGCAGCCTGGCACAGCGTGCAGCTGAGCGACACTGGGGAGGGGGAGGGGCAGGCTGCCCCCTGCGCGCCCCACGGGGGGACTCTCCTGGCCCACAGCCGCCACCCGTCAGCTCTCAGCTGGGCCGGTCACAGTTCCCACTCGCCGAACGCTCTTCTCCGTTGCAGGCAGTACGCACACACTGTGACTGCTATATATATACAGGGTGTTACAAAAAGGTACGGCCAAACTTTCAGGAAACATTCCTCACACACAAAGAAAGAAAATATGTTATGTGGACATGTGTCCGGAAACGCTTACCTCTCTTCAAATCACATTTATCATGGAATGGAAACACACAGCAACAGAACGTACCAGCGTGACTTCAAACACTTTGTTGCAGGAAATGTTCAAAATGTCCTCCGTTAGCGAGGATATGTGCATCCACCCTCCGTCCCACGGAATCCCTGATGCGCTGATGCTGCCCTGGAGAATGGCGTATTGTATCACAGCCGTCCACAATACGAGCACGAAGAGTCTCTACATTTGGTACCGGGGTTGCGTAGACGAGAGCTTTCAAATGCCCCCAAAAATGAAAGTCTAGAGGGTTGAGGTCAGAAGAGCGTGGAGGTCACGGAATTGGTCCGCCTCTACCAATCCGTCGGTCACCGAATCTGTTGTTGAGAAGCGTACGAACACTTCGATTGAAATGTGCAGGAGCTCCGTCGTGCATGAACCACATGTTGTGTCGTACTTGTAAAGGCACATGTTCTAACAGCACAGGTAGAGTATCCCATATGAAATCATGATAACGTGCTCCATTCAGCGTAGGTCGAAGAAACTAAAATGAGCTCTATAAACATGGAAAGGAAGCGTTTCCGGACACATGTCCACATAACCCCTTTGTTTGTGTGTGAGGAATGTTCCCTGAAAGTTTGGTCGTACCTTTTTGTAACACCCTGTATGCGCAATTTCTGACTGTAATACTCGTCTTAATGTAAGATTATACCTCTTAATGAGCACATGGTAACAGCATTTTAAATTCGGTCGATGACTAGTCCATGTAAGAACATGGGGCCCAATCGAGACATCACCAACAATGCCTGCCCAAACGTTCACAGAAAATCTGTGTTGATGACTTGATTGCACAATTGCGTGCGGATTCTCGTCAGCCCACACATGTTGATTGTAAATTTTCACAATTTGACTACGTCTGAATGATGCCCCATCCGTAAAGAGAACATTTGCACTGAAATGAGGATTGACACATTGTTGGATGAACCATTCGCAAAGTGTACCCGTGGAGGCCAATCAGCTGCTCATAGTGCCTGCACATGCTGTACACGGTACGGAAACAACTGGTTCTCCCATAGCACTCTCCATACAGTGACGTGGTCAACGTTACCTTGTACAGCAGCAACTTCTCTGACGCTGACATTAGGGTTATCGTCAACTGCACGAAGAATTGCCTCGTCCATTGCAGGTGTCCTCGTCGTTCTAGGTCTTCCCCAGTCGCGAGTCATAGGCTGGAATGTTCCGTGCTCCCTAAGACGCCGATCAATTGCTTCGAACGTCTTCCTGTCGGGACACCTTCGTTCTGGAAATCTGTCTCGATACAAAGGTACCGCGCCACGGCTATTGCCCCGTGCTAATCCATACATCAAATGGGCATCTGCCAACTCCGCATTTGTAAACATTGCGCTGACTGCAAAACCACTTTCGTGATGAACACTAACCTGTTGATGCTACGTACTGATGTGCTTGATGCTAGTACTGTAGAGCAATGAGTCGCATGTCAAAACAAGCACCGAAGTCAACATTACCTTCGTTCAATTGGTCCAACTGGCGGTGAACCGAGGAAGTACAGTACATACTGACTAAACTAAAATGAGCTCTAACATGGAAATTAAGCATTTCCGGACACATGTCAACGTAACATCTTTTCTTTATTTGTGTGTGAGGAATGTTTCCTGAAAGTTTGGCCGTAACTTTTTGTAACAATATATATATATATATATATATATATATATATATATATATATATATATATATATATATATATATATAGAGAGAGAGAGAGAGAGAGAGAGAGAGAGAGAGAGAGAGAGAGTGGTTCATTGATAGTGAGTGGGCCAAATACCTCATGAAATAAGCATCAAACGAAAAAGGTACAAAGAACGAAACTCGTCTAGCTTGAATGGGGAAACCAGATGGCGCTATGGTTGGCGCTGCCATAGGTCAAACAGATATCAACTGCGTTTTTTTAAATAGGAACCCCCATTTTTATTACATAGTCGTGTAGTACCTAAAGAAATATGAATGTTTTAGTTGGGCCTCTTTTTTCGCTTTGTGATAGATGGCGCTGTAATAGTCGCAAACGTATAAGTACATGGTATCACGTAACATTCCGCCAGTGCGGACGGTATTTGCTTCGTGATACATTACCCGTGTTAAAATGGACCGTTTACCAATTGCGGAAAAGGTCGATATCGTGTTGATGTATGGCTATTGTGATCAAAATGCCCAACGGGTGTGAGTTGTGTATGCTGCTCGGTAACCTGGACGACATCATCCAAGTGTGGGAACCGTTCGCCGGATAGTTACATTATTTAAGGAAACAGGAAGTTTTCAGCCATATGTGAAACGTCAACCACGACCTACAACAAATGATCGTGACCAGGTAGGTGTTTTAGCTGCTGTCGCGGCTAATCCGGACATCGGTAGCAGACAAATTGCGCGAGAATCGGGAATCTCAAAAACTTCTGTGTTGAGAATGCTATATCAACATCGATTGCACCTGTACCATATTTCTATGCACCAGGAATTGCATGGAGACGACTTTGAACGTCGTGTACAGTTCTGCCACTGGGCACAAGAGAAATTACCGGACGATGACAGTTTTTTTGCACGCGTTCTATTTAGCGACGAAGCGTCATTCACCAACAGCGGTGACGTAAACCGGCATAATATGCACTATTGGGCAACGGAAAATCCACGATGGCTGCGACAAGTGGAACATCAGCGACCTTGGCGGGTTAATGTATGGTGCGGCATTATGGGAGGAAGGATAATTGGCCCCCATTTTATCGATGACAATCTAAGTGGTCCAATGTATGCTGATTTCCTACGTAATGTTCTACCGATGTTACTACAAGATGTTTCACTGCATGACAGAATGGCGATGTAATTCCAATATGATGGATGTCCGGCACATAGCTCGCGTGCAGTTGAAGCGGTTCTGAATAGCGTATTTCGTGACAGGTGGATTGGTCGTCGAAGCAGCATACCTTGGGCCGCACGTTCACCGGATCTGACGTCGCCGGATTTCTTTCGGTGGGGAAAGTCGAAGGATATTTGCTATCGTGATCCACCGACGACGCCTGACAACATGTGTCAGCGCATTGTCAATGCATGTGCGAACATTACGGAAGGCGAACTACTCGCTGTTGAGAGGAATGTCGTTACACGTATTACCAAATGCATTGAGGTTGACGGACATCATTTTGAGAATTTATTGCATTAATGTGGTATTTAAAAGTAATCAAGCTGTAACATCATGCGTTCTCAGAAATGATCACAAAGGTACATGTATCACATTGGAACAACCGAAATAAAATGTTCAAACGTACCTAGATTCTGTATTTTAATTTAAAAAACCAACCTCTTACCAACTGTTCGTCCGAAACTGTGAGCCATATGTTTGTGACTATTACAGCGCCATATGTCACAAAGCGAAAAAAGTGCTCCAACTAAAACATTCGTATTTCTTTACGTCCTACACGAATATGTAATAAAAAATGGAGGTTCCTATTTTTAAAAACGCAGTTGATATCCGTTTGACCTATGGCAGCGCCATCTAGCGGGCCAACCATAGCACCAACTGGTTTCCGCCTTCATGCTAGACGAGTTTCCTTCTTTGTAGTTTTTTCGTTTGATGCGTATTTCGTGAAATATTTGGCGCGGTCACTATCATTGGACCACCCTGTATACTTTCGCGAAATTTCTCGAAATGCTCTAATTTGTAATAAATGTACGGCCCGCTGAGGTACGTTTATATTTGACAGTTGTTGCATGATGTATACAAATGTGTCCTGCCGCGCACGGGTGTTTCATTCTGCGTGTCGTGTCGAAAGCATCGAAACCCAGACTCGCGGCCTGTGCAGTTACTGTGAAGACGTCAGAAAGGAAGACAAAAACCCTCTGTCTGGGTTTTCGAGACTGGATTTTGAGATATGTAAACTTCACTGCCTACAGTCAATGTCGCAAACAGGATGCTGGTGCGACCTTCACTTGAGTACTGTTGGAGGGTTTGGGATCCGTACCAGGTCGGACTGAAAGAAGACGACGAAGCAATTCAGAGGCTGGCTGCTAGGTTTGTTACCGCTAGGTTCGAACTACACGTATTACGGAGATGCTCCGGGGACACAAAAGGGAATCCCAGGAGGGAAAGCGACGTTATTTTCGAGAAATACTATTTGGAGAACCGGTATTTGAAGCTGACTGCCTACCGATTCTAGAGCCACCAGTACACTCTGTACGTAAGGACCACAAAGATAAATTACGAGAAGTGAGGGCTCACACGGAGGCATACAGGCAGTCGTGTTTCCCTCGCTCTCTGTGCGAGTGGAACTGGAAAGGAAACGACAAGTAGTGGTACATAGTACCCTCCGCCACGCACCGTATGTTGGCTTGCGGAGTATCTTTGTAGATGTAGGTGTATGCTGTGAGCTACATAGCGGATAGACACTGGAAACCATAGCACTTTCAAGCATTTTTCATTCCGAATTTTGCCTCTCGATCACTTCGAGGAGCGAATTTAAAGTTATTAGAGAAAATGGTTCAAATGGCTGTGAGCACCATGGGACTTAACTTCTGAGGTCACCAGTCCCCTAGAACTTAGAACTACTTAAACCTAACTAACCTAACGACATCACACACGTCCATGCCCGAGGCAGGATTCGAACCTGCAACCGTAGCGGTCTCGCGGTTCCAGACTGTAGCGCCTAGAACCGCTCGGCCAGTACGGCCGGCACGTGTTCAGTCTCGCACCTGCAACGTGGGAACGGCCAGTGAAAGCCTTCCGACATTTCACATTCCTAGAAACGAGAGGTGCTCTAGGGCTGTGATAGGTGGGTGGGATGACATGCGACAATAAATTGGTAAATACTTCAGATTTCGAACTTAGTGAGAAAACGTTCTACGTTGTTTATACATAAAGAGAGAGGCATTCTTTGCAGGTCGCAGAGACCTTTATCTCAAGCTGATAGGCCGGCACTTATCTGGAAACGTGAGTGGGCACCTGGCAGTCAACACTCCAGACCTGTGATAAGCTGATAAGCGAGTCGCCGTTATCGGATGTCGACACTTGCGCAATGGGGCCGGTAATTTGCGATTCTGCGCCGTTCGGAAATAGTGAGGGACCAACTGGAGAGAAACGGCTCCGTTTCGGGCGGTTTGGGAGACGGAGCAGCTGAGAGGTGTGTGCGTGCAGGAGGGCTGCTTTGGGGGACGGCAGGGGGTGGGATACGGGGGGAGGGGGACTGGGGGCGGAGGGGAGGCTCAGCAGGGCGGTCTGCAGTCTGACGTGAAGACCCTCCGGCGGGACTAAATCCCTCTCTGAGACATGGCAAACGTTAACAGAGCAACACGTGAGACATGGTCCCCTTGTACCACACACGACGGGTGGATAATAACACACGCAGGTCAACGTGTACACCTTGCTACACTGCAGAAATGTATTAGCCAGGGTAGCTCATTGTAGGTTGTTTATTATCAGAAAGTAATACGGTGTATCTTCTCAGGCATGGGCCTGGCTCAGAGAATTTTCGACTTGCTGAACACAACACGATGTGTTGAAGGCGAAAACTCTATAGAAACTACAGTGTCCACGTGTCCTCCCCAAGATGGCACAATAGGTCGCTGATATTCTAGACACACTATACACTCTAGCGGAGAACACCGGCTGCATTCTCAGACGATGAAGTGACCTACAGGAAAGAGCAACTTCAGGATGACTGCAAGGAAACCTGGAACAAATCTGACGGTATTTTTTTGCTTCATTTGCAAACAGAAACCTCTCTTTACATAGGTATCAATGCAATAATAATATCTAGTAATTCGATAAAGAGTGTAATGTTAGCCTGTTGCTGAATTCCACGTTTGCATGAGATGCGATAGTATGTGTAGAGATACATTATAAAACTACGCGTACATCACTAGTTCGCAAGCCACGCGACTCTGTGCGCTGGAGAGTGTTTCTGGACGCACGAACTGACCCGCCCCTCCCCTCTTCCAGTCGCGGATGCCGCATGGGAAGAGCGGTCGTGGCTAAGACATGCACTGGCTGTGATTTCCAGAATTTTCGCGCGCGCTGATATCGCGAGATGTATGTGACAGGCAGTGAGGCGTTGTCCGACTCTTCCCAGAAAGCACTCTCTCGACATGTCAGTAGTAAACCTCTGTGAGATAGACAACACCTCTCCTGTAGCGTCTGCCCCTGGAGTCTGTTGATGATATCTGTAGCTCTCTTGCGCCGACTAAACGATCACGTGACCAAACACACCGCTGTTCGTTGCATACTCTCTCTCTCGTCTCTCAGACCTACCTCGTAAGCGTAGCAGACTAACAACACTCAGTAATGGGCCAAACAAGCGCCTTATAAGCCTGGTTCTTCGTGTATGAGTTACACTTCCTTAAGATTATTCCTCTCAATCTGCCGTCTGCTGTTCAAAAAATGTTCAAATGTGTGTGAAATCTTATGTGACTTAACTACTAAAGTCATCAGTCCCTAAGCTTCTGAGATTTAGGTCCTAAGGACAAACACACACACCCATGCCCGAGGGAGGACTCGAACCTCCGCCGGGGCCAGCTGCACAGTCCTTGACTGCAACGCCTCAGACCGCTTGGCTAATCCCGCGCGGCTTGGCGTCTGCTTTTCCTGCTATTTGTTTCGTGAGATCGTTCCACTCAAGATCGTTCTGAATAGTTACGCCTACATGCTGCTCACGGTAGCTGTACAGTAGTGCACTTGTTCTCCTACGTACGCGCGATGTCGTACATTTATTTACGTTCAGGGTCAACCGCCAGAGCCTGCACCACTCATCAATGCTCTGCAGGTCGTTGTGGAAATAGACACTGCGTTGCTACTTCCTTACAGACAACTGCACTACCTGCGAACAGTGTAAAAGAGCTTCCGACGCTTTCTACTAGATCATTTATGTACACTGCAAACGAATCTAACACACTGCAAACGAATCTAACACTCTTCCTCAGTGTATTGCTTACATTACCTATACATCTCAGGATTCTGTTCCATTGAGAGTGACGGCTTGAGCTCTATCTCTGAGAAACTCTTGAATTCACTCGCAAATGTAGTCCGATACTCGATAATCCGGTATTTTTTCCACTAGGCTGCAGTGCGGAACAGTGTCAGATGCCTTCCTTAAGTCGAGGAACGCTGCACCAACCTGAGCCCCGTTGCCTACAGTGCTGTGGAGCTGACAGAAGAACAGGACGAGCTTGGGAGTAACACTGCGCATTGGTTCACATGGCTCTGAGCACTATGGGACTTAACATGTGAGGTCATCAGTCCCCTAGAACTTAGAACTCCTTAAACGTAACTAACCCAAGGACATCACATAGTGTTGTTATTGTTGGAGAATTCTCTTCAGAAATGGAAAACGTTGAGCAAATAACTCGATCAATTATTCTTTGAGTTCTTCTTGTTCTTCCAATACGCATTCATTCTTTCCGAAAAGACCTGTTTACGCATAACCGATACCTTTGGTCTGTACTATTTTTCTTTTGGTTTCTCTGATATAACTTCCTATTTGTCTTCTTTGAGTCTGAAAGTGTCTCTTTCTTGAAGTCAGCTAGTCTTATGTTTGCATTATTTAGGTCCTTTCGAATTTCGTCCAGCCAAGCTGCGGAATACCTTAGTGTGTCTGCATAATCTATTATTCTCCTCGTCAATCGATTTTCTGGTAGTCGGCTGAGATGACCAAAAACTTTCACTCTCCTTTTGCTGATATCATTTTCGAGGTTTGAAAACTTTTCTGTTGTATTAATCGGTTGTAGCATGTAATCGTCTTTGTTATGTCATCCTGCTAGAATTTTCCTGATGATCTTTCTCTTTTCTCTTTTGATGTCTTCAAGTTGTTATTTTCTGTTAAGAGTTAGTGTTTCGCATGCTTTCGATTGCTGGTTGTGTGACAGTATTGCAGTGTCGAATTTTTGCCCCTCTTGACATTGATTTTTAGTTGTAGAGGTTTGGCTTAACCCTAATCCTTTTTTAAATTTTTTGATTCGATGTTGATGTGAGATTCTTTCAATACCTCTTGGCCTGATGAATTCTCTAAGCTATTTAAATTGTCGGGCCGTGTTAATTTTACCAAATTTTGTTTTCAACCCTGCGATTTCTCTTCTTGAACAAAAGAATTCAGTTTTCTCAAATGAAATTTGTAAACCTACTTTTTCTGCACATTCTTTGGGTATTTCAGGCTGTTTGACTGCACTGTGCTCATCCTCTGTTACTATTGCCAGGTCATCTGCAAATGCAAGATGTGGTATGTACAGATTCTTTGGCAATGCCGACTCATATTGGTTTCGAAACCCCATATTTCTTGAGTTCTTTCTCCCATTCTTGCATAACTTTGTCGGGAACTACGTTGAACAGAATAGGAGAGAGTCCATCACCTTGTCTCAGACCTGTCTGAATGTCGAAGGGTTCTGAGATCTCCCCCATATACGTTACTTTAGATTTCGGGCCAATTAGTGTTTGTTTTATGATTTCTCGTGTTTTGGGATCTAATCGCCTCGCTTGTAAAATCTGGAGTAGTGGGGGCGTGTCTCCTGAATTGTATGCTTTTTGAAATGTACAAATGTGCTTCTACACTTTTTGTCTGAGACCTCGCTTTTTGAGTATGGTTTTGAGGTTGAAAATTTGCTCCAGACATGATCTGTTTGATCTAAATCCTGCTTGATATTCTGATAATTTGGGTTGTAATTGCTGTTGTGTTCTGTTCAAGAGACAGAGGAGCGACACTTGCTTGCAGGGAGTGGCCATTGACCTTCAAGATAAGCAGATGTAATTTATTACGCATAAATAGGCATAATGACTGACTACTGCATGATTGTAGGCTTGCAGAACAACCAGTCGAAGCAATTACATCCATAAAATATCTACATGTATGTGTACAGAGCGATCTGAAACTAATGGCAGGTAAAAGCCATACAAGGTAGTTGGAAGGACTGTCTGGAAGTGTAGTCCACCCACAAAGCAGGCAGCTCACAAAACACCCGTTCGACCAATACTTGACTATTGCTCATCAGTCTGGCATCCGGAGCAAATAGTATTGATAGAGGAATTAAGGGAGATCCAAAGAAGAGCAGCGCGTTCCGTTACGCAAGCATCACGGAGACGCTCAGGCAGGTGTGCTGGCAGACGCTGCAAGAGACGCACTCCACAGCACTGTGTGGTTTACTGTCGAAGCCCCTAGAATGTACAAAGAGTCATTTGGCAAAAGACCGTGAGTCGAACACACATGGAGGCTTACGCACAGCTGTTCCTCCTTTGAAGCATTCTCGACTGGAGCAGGAAGAGGGGAATGGTCAGTGATTGACAATGTATCGTCCACCAGGTACCATAAGGTTGCTGTGAGGCTGGGACGCCACCACCTGGCAGCCTCTGCGGTGGCCTCTGGCTCACGGCTGCAGCACCGTGGAGGCAAGTGCTGCACCTGTCGCCTGAGCTGGGTTCAGCTTGCTGGCCAGCCACAGTAGAGCGACTGCTGATGGCAGAGGTGGCAGCTCCGTGTACTGAATGTGGCGACCTGTACACCCCAAATCACCTACAAAATTTAATCGTGTATCCTCGTTATTACGCAGTAGATCCACAAGAAGTGTCCTTAATCGCTATTATTCCAGCAAAGTATTCAATCTTATGTAAAAAAAAACTATAATATATTTGAGGAGTCCGTTTCGTGGCATGATACTCACTGGAATCAGACAGAACTGACTCACAATCATTTGTGATACAACCGCGGCCATTCTACATCTAGTCTCCGGCCGGAATGGCTGAGTGGCTCTAGCCGCTACAGTCAGGAACCGCGCGACTCCTCCGGTCGCAGGTTCGAATCCTGCCTCGGGCATGGATGTGTGTGATGTCCTTAGGTCGGTTAGGTTTAAGTAGTTCTAAGGTCTAGTGGACTGATGACCTCAGAAGTTACGTCCCATAGTGCTCAGAGCCATTTGAACCTTTTTCTACATCGAGTGCCGAAAGGTTCTGTTTGACGTCGTTCAAACTGAAACCGAAACAAAATTTTCAATCTCGAGGGTGTCGAGTTTAATCCAGTTATCGAGTGTATTGCGACATATCACACCCCGTGGGAATGGAACGTGCCTCTGGGATCCGAAGGGCGGATTGCGCAAGCGTGCTCACGCGGCACGGCGCGCGCCAGATAAGCCGGCCGGCGTGACGTCACGCGGCAGGTGTATAAGAGCGGCTGCCGCCACCTGCGCTGCCACGCCTCACGTCGCTCTGCTCGGCTCCACCAGCAGGGTGAGTAGCGGCGCTGCTGCCGCCTGCCAGCCGGTCGCGTGTCTCCAGAAATGTCCAAATGTGTGTCAAATCCTACGGGACTTGACGGCTAAGGTCGTCAGTCCATAAGCTTACACTCTAATTCACACCCAGTCCCGCCGGGACCAGCCGCACAGTCCATGACTGCAGCGTCTTAGACCGCTCGGCTAATCCCGCTCGGCGGTACGCCTGCCAGTGTGCGGACATTTGCCACGATTTTACCTGCTCCGAAGGTTTTGGTCTCTTGTCTCCCCCTCCTCCTCCTCCCCATCGCTTACTGACCCTTTCCGCTGGTTTACTTAACATAGAACCAGAATCTCTTTGGATTTTCCGCCACATTTCTAGAGAGAGTTTCGTTGTGCAAACTATTAAATGCATCTCGCATTGAAATGGACACCAAATTTCGAGCCTCAGTAAAACTTCGCCAATCTTGTAGATTTTCCGTTCATCTAAATTGTACTTGCCTTTTTCGGTGCTCCTGGAGCAGCATTCTGCCGTGTTTTGTGTACCATGTGGGATCAATTCCGTCTCTTATTAATTTATTTGGTATGAATCTTTCGAGTGCTGTTGATACTATTTCTTTCAACTTAAACCACATATGGTCTTCACTTACATAGTTTGGAAGGACTGCAGACTGTCTCTAAGAAGTCAACCGAATGTTTAGTAGCTTTTATAAATAGATATATCTCGCGTTTAGTTTTGGTGAATTTCTTTGTTATGGAATTGAACCTCGCTACGACTGTGTGTTCACTAATTCCTCTACCCATCGTGATACTCAGGATTATTTGTGGCTAAGAGGTGAAGTGTCTTTTCGTAACCATTTACAATTTGAATGGCCTCGTGAACTAATTGTTCAAAATAATTTTATAAAAAGCATTTAGAACAATTACGGAAGTTGTTTTATATCTACAATGTGGTATGGAAATGTATTTTTGTCAACATACGGAAGGTAGCTTGAAGTCACTGCCAACTATAATTGTATGAGTAGCGTACCTGTTTGTGATGAGATTCAAGTTTTCTTTGAACTGTTTAGCAACTGTTTCATCTGAGACGGGCGGTCAGTAAAAGGAGCCAGTTATTAATTTATTCCGGTTGTCGAATATAACCTCTGTCCATACTAAGTCACAGGAACTACCTGCTTCAATGTCGCTTGTGAGCTGGAACACACATTACATTATTTTTCCTTAAGTTGTGCTTCTTGTTTCTGTTGTAGTGGAGATCATTACAAATACGGCTTTTCCCTCCAAAACCTAGGATGCTTTCTCTGTGACCCTGTAAATACCAGAGCTGAAGAATGTAGAACAACAATGTACGTCCTGTATTACTTCATTTCCTTCAAAAATGGTTCAAATGGCTCTGAGCACTATGGGACTTAACATCTGAGGTCATCAGTCCCCTAGAACTTAGAACTACTTAAACCTAACTAACCTAAGGACATCACACACATCCATGCCCGAGGCAGGATTCGTACCTGCGACCGTAGCGGTCTCGCGGTTCTAGACTGACGCGCCTAGAACCGCTCGGCCACACCGGCCGGCTCATTTCCTTATTTCTAACATTTTACAAATGTGCGTCGGCTTTAGATGACATGTCAATCATAGATGTTATTATCTCTATTTAGTGAACGTATTTTCAGTCATGTTTTGAACTTTGTCCCCCTACACTTCATTAAGTAATGTTTCGCCGCAAGGGATATCGCATTTTAGAGAGTAAATTAATATGGAGTATGTCGTTCTTCTTTTCCCACATTCACATACCCATTTCTTCTTCACTTATTGTCTTTTGGGCATGCAGTTGTAGTAATTAAAGTAGGCACAAATGCAGTGATAAAAAAGAAATGATTAGCGTACATTCGCATTCTCTTTACATCGTTCCTTTCTTGTTGCTCCCCTGCCGATCGACTGTTTCTATCGCGATCAGTAAGCGTGAAAGGAAGCTACCGTACAGGCAGAGGAATCTATATTTATACTTGGCAGAACTAATTACGTACTGACATTATCGTCGGTATTGCTTTCGTTTCCCAAAAGTTATAAATATTTCGATTTCGGAAAAGAAGCTGATGTGGAGGCGGCGGTTTGAAAGCGGACAGAAGAAGTACGAGGAAGGGCGTCCCTTACCTGAGGGATCGCTACCTGGCGAAGGGGCAAGTGTGGCAAATGTCCGGCGTGGCAAATGTCAGGCATTCGCGCCTGCCAGCGCCACGGTGGAGCCTTGTACACGGGAGAGTACGGACAACCTGCCGGCCGCCGCCATTTTAGGGCTACTGGGCAATGGCAGCCCTGTGGACGGAACTGTAAAATTCACCTGAATACGACAGTGCGTTATGCGAACAAATAACTATCGTTATTAATCGTTACATCCTTGATAACTCGGCGTCTACTGTGAAAATTAGTGAAAATTTGGTACTCTGTCACTGACAAGGGAACCTCCCCATCGCACCCCACTCAGATTTAGTTATAAGTTGGCACAGTGGATACGCCTTGAAAAACTGAACACACATCAATCGAGAAAACAGGAAGAAGTTTGTGGAACTATGAAAAAATAAGCAAAATATACAAACTGAGTAGTCCATGCGCAAGATAAGCTACATCAAGGAAAGTGTGAGCTCAGGAGCGCCGTGGACGCGTGGTTAGCGTGAGCAGCTGTGGAACGAGAGGCCTTTGGTTCAAGTCTTCCCTTGAGTGAACACTTTAATTTTTATTTTCAGACAATTATCAGAGTTCAGGTACTCACACATAATCAACTTCGCTCTCCAAAATTCCAGGACATGTTCAGATTTGCTTGGACATATGCAGGATTTGACGGTCTACACGCGGAAAAATTTGAAAACGTTAAAAACATATGTTTTGACGGAGCACAAGGAAAACTGTGCGACTGTGAAAGTGTTGCATTCATTTGTTGCAGTTTATGTGACAAACTCTTATGTTTTCATCACTTTTTTGGGAGTGATTATCACATCCACATGAAAACCTAAATCGGGCAAGGTAGAAGATCTTTTTACCCATTCGCCAAGTGTGCAAGTTAGGTAGGTCAACAACATATTCCTGTCATGTGACGCACATGCCGTCACCTGTGTCGTATAGAATATATCAGACGTGTTTTCCTGTGGAGGAATCGGTTGACCTATAACCTTGCGATCAAAAGTTCTCGGTTCCCATTGGATGTGCATGTCCTTCCCTCTACTAATCGCACGGTTTTGCGGTGCGGTCGCAACACACAGACACTAAACTTATTACAGTGAACAGGGACGTCAATGAACGAACGGACAGATCATAACTTTGCAAAAATGAAGAAAGTAAACTTTTCACTCGAGGGAAGACTTGAACTAAGAACCTCTCGTTCCGCTGCTGCTCACGCTAACCACAGGACCACGGCGCTGCTGGGCTCACACTGTAGAACATTCGAAAAGTGACACCAAATCGATAAGACAGCTTACAATCACTCTGTCAGTTTACCCACTTGCTAACATTCCAGTGTTCCAGGTACATATGTGGGTTGTCTTGGTGTAATCACAATCCTAGATCGAAGCATTAACTGTGCAAGTGTGGAAAAAAAAAAGAAAATGTCGAACATAAACAAACCCCTCAAGTAGCATGGCTTTGGCTCTGTGGAGGAAGTCACACGAGATGGACAACAAAGTTATAAACTGGTACAATACCTGCTAGTCATCTCTCAGAACTACTTTCGTTTGTGTGTAATGTCTATGTGACACAATTATCTTCATTGGAAATTAGTGCAACATGGCATTAAACGCCAAGGTCCCGTGCTAATAGAGGTAATGGTACCTGCAGTAAATTAACCACACGTTCTGGGTCCTGCGTTACAGCAGTGGTGTTCCTGAACAGGCATAGCCCGTCACTGGAAACTGTGAGATTGAGATACTGAGTCAGAAAATTATCATCGGTCGCAAGTTTGCGAGTTCCTTATGAGTGTTTTGAAGAGCATGTGATCTGACACTGAGACAGAAACAGTTTCCTATGTTTATAATTTTTTTGCTGTTATGTTAATTACCGACATGGAGAACAAGGAGTAAAATTTTGTAAGATGAAAGCAGCGTCCATTTAATATATATGTGTGTGTGTGCGTGTAATGTGCAGTCCAGAGATTGTTTGACAGTGGATCTCCAGTCTCCATGTCTCTCTCATTCCAACCGCTGTGTTCCTCTGGTTCTTTCCCCATGGACAGATTCGCCAGTTATGGTTTCCAGGAGCCCTTTATGTCTCAACAGATAAGAGAACTAACATTCCTCCAGAGATTCTGTTTTGTCTGCAGCTATAGGAGGTGGTTACGAGGTCGCCGTTTTAAACCAAAGCCACAAAGACATGCGGTTGCGTGGTTAAAATTCACACACTTTTCTTTCCAGTGATCGTGTAGTCAAGTTGGCAGAACTACCGACGTAAGGTATTTATCATCATGCCCTGTCAAGTTGACATTTGTTCATCTACCTGAACAAATCTGCAGATTGACAGCCGCATAGCTTCTTGTACCCTGATGATGTGGTGCCTCTGGGAGGCTTCGACGGCAGTCTTCCTGTATTTGTCGCACCTCCTCTGTCTAGTTTGCCGCGTCCGTCGACGTTTAAACAGTCACGGATGAACACTTTCGGCTGTGTTACGGGCATGGCCGCTTCTGGCGACCCCTGTTTGCGTACGTGGCGGCTGCTGTTCTTGAGTCTGGAGGTACTCGGCTGTCGCTGGAGCAGTGTGATGGCAGTGTGGTGTGTGTGTGTGTGTGTGTGTGTGTGCTCCATGTAACCACCACCAGCCCCGCACTCTTTTATAAATCCAGACTGAGTTTCTCAAAATGTGGCTTGACCTTTTTGAGGAAATAAAGTTAATATTTCCGGTGGACAACTACCTTAAATGTTCATTACTTTCCCTCTTTTTAAGGCATTCTTCTATGGATGGAAATTCAAATGTCTGTTTTAAGATTTGTGGACAGTTTCCCTCGTTCACTTGTACAACACATAAGAGTATAGAGCCAACCTTTCACATTCATTGGTCCCACAGAAGATCAGCAAAAACATTGTCGGTACCTGGCTCACGTTAATTCTCGACTTCTACAGAACTATTTCGAATTGCTGTTTTAAAACGGATTCTTCAGCGACTGTTACTAATGAAACAATGTAAATCCAATAAGTAAATAGTGAATTCCCATTTTTTTCAAAGGTCTAGTCTCGGCATCTAATGCACACAGTCTACACAGTCAGTGTAAGGACGAACTGAGAAATTCTTCAGCGAAAATTAGACCTCGTTGTCCAGAAACTGAATCATCGAGTTGTTATCTACTATTATCCACGCCTGGGTTCCCGGGTTCGATTCCCGGCGGGGTCAGGGATTTTCTCTGCCTCGTGATAACTGGGTGTTGGTGTGCTGTCCTTAGGTTAGTTAGGTTTAAGTAGTTCTAAGTTCTAGGGGACAGATGACCATGGATGTTAAGTCCCATAGTGGTCAGAGCCATTTGAACCATACTATTATCAGTACCATCTGCAATGCGGAGGTTCAGTGACTTCTGCTACAAAATGATAGTATACGTGTTAGTTGAAGGGAAAGAATATGCTCTGCGGCTGGCTCTGACATATCGTGCTGTGTGTGGTTGTCGGATGTTGTCCTGTTGGACTATTTGAGAAGTGTTGAGAATGAGTTGCAGGCTGAGTAGGCCTGGTTCCCAATGTTTCGCAGAAATACCCTCTAGGTTGTAGTAGATGGTGGATTCCATGTGTGAAACAACTCCTGAAAGGCTACATGCACAACTATTGGTTAAATGACGAATAATATAGATTCCTGCCATAAAATAACGTTGTTTTCTTGAAGAGCAGAAGTGAAGAGAATATCTAGTTGAATAATGTACTGCTCACAGTTCTTCGCAATCTTCTTAACATCTGGGTAGATGTCCACTTCGAACGATTGCCGGTTCAAGTAAAATCGCTGTGTAGAAAAAATTATGGAAATGCAGCCTCCCCCCCCCCATTCTAGAGCTTGTCGCGCAAATAAAATGTGCTGAAAGAAAACCGTAACTATTTAAAAACGTATTATTAAAGATGTCCAGGTATTCACCAATGGCATCAGTCTAACACAGCAAAGATGTGACGATACTGCCACTGGCTGGTGATGGACCACTTTTATGAACTGTCACTCGAGACCGGTCTGCCTGTCACTCGCAGAAGTATCGAGTCACCTGTAAGCTGAAAGGGCTGCCCGGTGATGCAGTGTTTCAGAATCGTCCGCAATGGAAGCAGTCAAGGACATCACGGAGACGGCGGCCGTGGACCTGGGGGACCTGCTGGACGCCGGGGACGGCGCTGTGGTGACGCTGACGGCGGGCGACACGCGGCTGTTGGCGCACAGGGCCGTCCTGGCGGACAGGAGCCCCGTGTTCGCCGCCATGTTCGCCCACGACACCCTCGAGGCCAGCAGCGGCGCGGTGAGCATCCCGGACGTGGGGGGCCCGGTGCTGAGGCAGCTGGTCTCCTACCTGTACACCCTGCGGGCCCCCCAGCTGCCCGGCACGGCCCCCCAGCTGCTGGCCGCAGCGGATAAGTATGGGGTGTCGCGGCTGAAGGCGGAGTGCGAGCGGCAGGTGGCCGCTCAGCTGACTGTCGAGACCGCGGCGGCCGCAGCCGTACTCGCAGTCCGCCACTCCTGCAGTGACCTCAGGCGAGCCGCCATCGAATTTATTAAGACCTGTCCCTTCGAGGTGATGGCCACTCAGGGGTGGGCAGATGCCATGCGGAAGCAGCCGGAAGACTTGATCGAAGTGAGCCGGTTGCTGTATGATCCACCACCAAAAAGCAGGTAAGTGTGAGACAACCCACTCATTCGTGTCCCTCAGTTATGGATGTGTGTGTGTGTGTATTTCCATGACTATAATTTTTGTCACTGAGTTTCCTTAGATGTGTCACTGCTGTAAGATACACAATCATAGATCATCATTTCCCGGTAGCTCGTGATGCTATCATTGTCCTATTCTAACAGGTTAGCTGAATCCCTAAGCTGAGTTCACTTCATTAACATATATGTTTCCTAGCAAAAATCATCAGACAACCAATTTGTAGACATTTATCTGTCGAACTACATGTGTATGAAAAGTTGTTCTTTAGGTTTTGGAATCAAGTGTCAGGAGAATAGGATACATTCACTGTGTGAATGCAGCATGACGCATTCTGCTGTGCACACAAAGCTGTATTGCCCAACCCGGCCTCAAACACAGTGATGTGTGTAGTTTGCAGCCGGCAGCCCTTAGGGTCGCTGTAAGGCTGTTCGCATAGAGCAGCGTTTAAAGTTGTTCAGTGCCTCTGTGGCTGATGACAATGAGACACCTCTGAATAGTATCACGCTGCATGAAGACGATGACCAAGTACGTCACTTCTGGCCGACACCTAGAGCAAGGAAGCGTACTGCACAACGGTTTGAGGAGGGTGGCAACATACTTACAGTTTTCGACAGCTGATGTTGATCTGCGGAATTTTCTTCGTGTAGTAAAGGAGAATATGAGAGTAATCGCTGTTCACACCTCAGTACTACAGCCTCGTTCTCTGTCACTTTCTTTCTTCATGCAAGCCATATGCCAGTAACCTCCCCAACATAATTCTTCGTTCTCTCCAAATCCAGGCAGTACATGGAAGATTTTGAATTGCTCTAAAGGAACATTATATGACAGAATAATAGTTCGCTGTCAGGTCTTGTATGGAAGATGATCAGAAAACCTGTTGAAGTAAGCATCGGTGCTCCATTGTATGGCTGCTCACACCTCTCACAGCCGAAGACCACCTCACAGGAACACAAACCAGTCCTCGCAACGGTTCTGGCTGGTCCCATAAAATTGAGACTTCCCACCTCACTTCCTTCTCCTCTCTATTCAGCCGCTATATGAAGCTCACCCAGTACTTGGATACATTTCCTTCTGTGCCATGCTCTACTCTGTCTTTGATGAACCAGTACCCCACGCCTCTCTGCCTGTTTCAATTGCTCTATGGATTTCTATAGGCACCCAGTGAACACCACAGACTTGCATTCCACTGTGGCACTACCTATGATATTATCTACCCCATCTATTAATGTTGCTATTCCACCTCTCATAGTCAGAAAATGAAAGAGTTTCTGAGACCAAAATTCCCTTTTTTCTGAACCATCTTACAGTTACATTTGTCCATACGCACTTAGTAGCCATTAACACTGATAAACCGTCATTTATTTTGCAGCTGTATTCTAATACTTAGCTAATATTTTGTGTGGTATTTGACATACTGGTAATCTTGTGTTTGAGATGACGCTAAATGCATTCCCTCAAACAACTGCAATGAACTTATAGCCTATACTGTAAATCATTCAATGTGTTTCTCTTTTGTTCAAAAGACATCAACATGAAAATTCATGTTTGAAACATCGATCATATTACAATCGTTAGTTATGTTCTTGAAAAAAAAAATTAAAACACCGCACCTAAATATATTTTTCTACATTACACCAAACTCCATTTTCACACTATGGGAAATGACACAAGGTCTTAAGTTTGAGGAAGTTTTTGTTGACAGTAATCTTTTTACTGACAGTAATCCTTGTGTACATTTTACAAATTCTCTTGATGATTTATATTAGATCCTTGTAATTCCTGATCTTCACCTAGTTCACTGCCGCATACTGCACACACTATGGGCATCAGTTGCAGACAGAGATATCCTGTTCCTTTCTGGGGCTACCACGGTCTTTTGCTGTATGATTCCCCTCTTCTCCCCTCACTGCCCCTCAGAAATGATACTTACTCTCACACTCAAATTTTGTACATCACAGATGCCTAGGATTTTAATAGGAATTAAAATAAGATGTATAAAAGTGTTGCATATAAGCAGAATAATTTTTTACTTCAATAATACAATCCTTTTGCATTTTTTGGGGAGGATGTCACATTACCTCATGTTTATCCTCCTCCCCTTGTACTCATGCCAGACCTTGTAGACATAAGATTCTTATAGAATTTACCATTCATGTCTCCTGCATGTGGAGGACAAACTTCATTTTGTTTCAGTAGCGAGTTCACAGCACAACTTACAGACCACAATATCATCAGTCACAAACATTGAGCACCACCCCCACCCCCACCACACCCACCCACCCATGCATGCACGCAGGGACACACACACACACACACACACACACACACACACACACATTAGTCTTTATTTTCCGTCACAGGGAAATGACGCAGCTTACTTTGAGCGCCTCATCATTTCATGTGTGCTTATAAAGTAAGGTGGCTCGTTTGGAAAAGACTACCATTTCTGCTAACTGTATTTCTTGGACGAAATTTAGATTTATGTGCTAACTCTGTAATGCCAAGTAAATTTCGCGTGCCACATCCTCTCACCTTCCCACACTTCCCACTGTACTGAATTTCTTCTCCGGCTCAGGTCGAAACGTGCTGTCGACCTTTTCATTAAATGTACCTCCCAAAACCCAGTCTTTAATATATGCTTTGAAGACTGATGATCGAAGTATCCTGTTGATTAAATTAAGATATCCTTCACAACCAGAAGAGTGCCGTGGCTGTCCAGTTGGTTTGTTTCACCACTAGCGAGATATGCTCGTGCCTGAACTAGAAATTACACGAGGAAAAGTTCTGTGCTGACTGGGATTCTAACCCCGTACATACTATCACCGCTGATGACTACACATGAAGACATGTTGACTGTCAAATAGTTTTTCACCAGTAATTAGAAGTGGAATTTATAAACCTGAAATGAAGTGATAAAAAGTTCTGTGCCCGATTGAGAGTCAAAACCGGCACCAATTGTTATTGTTGACAATGCATGTAGAGATGTAAAAAAATTATTATTGCCTTTCACCTATGATTTGCAATGCAAATGCTACGACTTGAAGTGACCCGATGAAAATTTTTACACCTGCCCATTATTTAAAACCAGACTTGCGCCTTTCTTGGAAAACCTGAAGAATTGGTAATGTTGGGGAAGCAACAAAACGATGGAACTGTATAGTCCAAAAAGGGTCAAAAACAGCGGAAAGGGATATCTGTATTAAACTCCCATCTCCCCAGCTCAGCGGCAACATTTTGAACATTTTAACCTCAAATACTGCGCTGTGACTATACATGACGATTGGTTCAATAGTGAAATGTATAATTTCGACTTGATTTTGTAATCGCTGAAATAAATAACGGTCAGCTGCACTATTGGCATTATGGAATGGTGCAGAAAATTCTGTAGGACGTGTTGGCCCCTAACTGAGCAGCTGTGACTTTGTACGAGTCTATCGTTACACTAACACTCGATCATACAAAATTAACTCGGCGACAAGTATCAATCAAATTTCCAGAAAGTTCTACAGATAGTGTTGTCGCATTTATTGCTGCAGTATTGTGTCATTGTGTCAAGAGCAGTTAATTATTTTGTACTGATTAATTTTTGTGCTAGATGTTTATATTTTTACTAAAAGAAGAGATGTGTTTGGCTTATAAGGACGTCATTCGTAGACAGTCATTATTCAGCTCAGACACTGAGTCCATTGTTATTCTGAAAGTGTTGTGCTTTTATTACAATTTCAAAAGGAATTTATTTTTTACCATGAGGTGGTATTAAGCTACAAAGCAACTTTGTTTATCCAATATAATAGTTTTTGGAAGAGGTCATTCATTATTATTCTGTTATTATTCACATCATTGATCTTGGCAAAGACGAGGCATGTCCGCAGTAAATGTAGCCTATGTAGCGCAGGCCTAAAAAAAGTATCATGCATAGTAAAGTGCATACTCTTCCTCATGAAACATTCAACATTGACGCATATAGCCTTAAAGGGCATAATTAACTGAAACAAGTAGACTCATGCACAAGATGGTAGAGATATTGTTCGATGTGTTGTCATACAGGTTGCTATAAGTTCGCTTATCTATCGTCATTTTTATTTGAAGTTATAAACTGTTTTCGCAGTGATGTATTGAATGTTATACATTTGAAGGTTATAAGGACTATTGTTTAAGCATACGAAAACGGTGTTTAACGAGTATTTATGGCTTGAAAACAATGATAGGTGCTGGATGCAAATCCCAGTGAGGGAAAAAACTTATTTGTCTCACCGTTTCAGTTTATCACCTCGCTAACAACGAAATATTTGGATATATAACGCATTATTGTGCTTCGTTAACAATCCTACTAGGTGCTGGTTTCAAATTGCCATCCAACGCAAAACTTTATAGAACGTCATTTCAAGATTTCAACATTAAAACGTGCACACTAGCTGAAACGATATTTAAATTCTTTGGTATTTTGTTAACAGAGACAATGGTTCTTCTATCTGAGTCCTGGACGTCAGTGTGTACAAAATTTTTCGTCACGTAATTTCAAGCTGAAAGATAGTTTTTGATATGTCATTTATAGCACTAAATTTGAGTTTACAGGTGCTAAAGACTGTCATCTAATAATAACACTTTTTCTGGTATTGACATTATTGAGATATTAGTCTGATTGTGGACTGACAGCCTTACAGATCAGTTTTCTCAAGTGGTCTCTTGCAGTATCCAGTTTGAACAGTGGAATGCCCATACCAGAAAAGAGAGCAGAGGGACGGCAAGACAGTAACACTAAGTGGGTGCATACAAATCAGGTGGAGTGGAATTCAGGCCGTTTGGATAATTTGGTGGGTGATAGTACCTGAGCTGACCTGTCCAGTAATTCTGTATCTATCTTAATCCTGCACTTGATTTTGAACTACCTGTTGTATGGTGTTGTCATCAACTGCTGTAGGGAGCTCAGGCGTGCATCTGAATGTCATTAACTCAACAGCAATTCATTTGTATTAACTGGACCGCTATTGCAGCATTCGGCACCTGTCGTCTGCTAGTTGCCAGTGTGTGCACGGCCCCTCAGCAGGGCTGGCTGTAGTGAGCCACCCCCACATCCTCATGTGGACATGGCAGCCAGCTCACACTCTGCTCTCTCTGTATGTGCAGCACACCAGCCGTCACCGCCACTACCGCCACTGCCACCGCCACCACTGATGCCACCACCGCCACCGCCACCACCACCACTGCCAACGCACCCCGCCGGACACCTGCTGCAGCTGCACTTCCCACATCTCCTCCACCTGGAGAAGCCACTGTCTCTCACATGCGGTGAGTTCCCTCACTACACACACATGCACGCACTGTTTAGCACTACATTGTACAGAAGGTAGAAAAACAGAGAAAGGAAATGTAAAGGATCAGTCTAGATTCAGTGAGGGTCAGGAAAATGAAGTGGAAAGAAAATCATAATATATGGTCAGATGAATAATGGGGCAGTATCCACAGAATGACGAAGTTGTATTATGAGAGAAAGGTCAATTAAAACTGGTTTGGTAGGGAAAACAGTGATCTATTGTGAACATTTCAGTGATATATTCCCATCAGAACCAGTAAACCGATTCAACAATAACTATGGCATGTAAGGCGACGTCACACACGGAAAATCCAGTCAGAGAGAGGGATTATGAGAGCACTTGATGCGTAACACTGTACTTAAAGACACATAAACATCTAAAAATCATGTATTGGAATGCTGTAGCAGGGGACGAGTAAAGACAGATTTATTTATGAGACAATTTAGGGTCGCTGGTAGAAACAAAAGAGGAGAAAGGATCCTAGACCCCTGGATTAAACTTGTGCTATTAACAAGAATTACTCTGTTCAAGAATCAAAACAAAAGCAGTAGTCGGCCGAGGTGGTCTCTTATGCCTAAGCTCCTCAGGTTTTGGACGAACATGTTTGTACCACTGTATTTTGGTGTAACAGGTAGTCAAAGTAACAACAGACATGCAAAACAGAAACTCTGCCAACTGTAGATCCTATTTCTGTGGGTCAACACACTTAGAGGGCTGAGATCCCATCATTTATTTCTGGGAAGAGGGGGTGCAGGGTCGGACTCTTCACCACAGAGCAGCATTTGCATCCAAAGTCTCCAGTTATTTGTTGGATGTAGTACAATATTTGTCTTTGTCTACAGTTTTTACCCTCTGCTGCTTCCACCAGTACGATGGTAGTTATTCCCTAATGTCTTCAGATATATCCCACTTTGCACAGTTCCTTATTCACCTAATTCTCAACATCCTTTTATTGAATCCCAATTTGAATGCTCCAAGTCACTTCTCTTCCTGTATCTCCCATAACCCATTATTCATTTTCATACAATACTGTGCTCCAAATGTACATTTCCAGAAATTCCATCACAAAATTAAGGCCTATCTTTGGCAGCAGTAGCCTTGTTTTGCCTGGAATGATCTGTTTTCCTCTGTTACATTACTTCATATAACAATCTCGCTCTGTCCCTCAGTGTAAATTGGCTTCCCAGGTAGCAGAATCACTTAAATTCATTTACTTTGTGGTCCCTAATTTTGACATTAAGTTTTACACTGACGTTATTTCTGTTACTCCCCAATACTTCTGTCTTTCTTTAGTTTAAACCATAATTCTGTGCTCATCCAACTGTTCATTGTATTCAACCACTCGAGTACTTCTTTCTCACTTTCAGTGAACATGGTAATAACACCAGTGAATTTTATCAGTGAAATACCTTCACCCTCAATTTTAATTAAATTCCTGGAAGTTTATTCATTTCCGCGAACGATTCCTTGATGTTCAAACTGAACCCTTGGCGATACTAATTAGGTCCCTGTTTTGCACCTTTTTAATGACAGTATTCCTTGCTTCAGTTTCTGCTGTTCCGTGTTGATTATTGTACATGTAGAAATTTATATATTCTGCTTGTATTCTATATCTCACTCGTATTTTTTGAGATTTCACACATGTCGCATTACTTTACATTGTCAATTTTTTTAAAGGTGCCCTGATGCAATGAAGGCTGCGTGATTTTCTTTAAACTTTGCTTCCCTTTTGAAGTGTAAGATTAGATTCATCTCTCTCGTGCTTTTACCTTTGTTAAATCCAAACTTACTTTCTTGTACATATTAATCGTGTCAGCAATTACGATTCATAAGCTATTTAGCCCATTGTGCGAAATCGTTCGCATTTAGTGGTCCTTACTCGCATGTGGAGTGTGTAGATGATATTTTTCTGTAAATTTGTTGCTATGTCTATAGTCCCATAGATTCTACAGATGAATTTGAATAGTTGTTTCATTGCAGCCTTCTGCAAGCATCATATATACTGCAAGGGAATGTTATGTAATCATTCGCTTTGTTTTCGCACAAATCGTCCAGATCATTGTTAAACTCTGTGTGTAATGATCAATCCGCTATGTTTTCCAGCTCGACTTTCAGATTTCCTTCCATCCTGTCATCCAATAGTCCCTCACCTCATGGAGGTGCTCAGTGTACTTTTGTCAGCCATCCCTTTCTCTCCCCCCCCTCCCCCCTCTCTCTCTCTCTTTCTCCCCCGCCCCCCCCCCCCAGCACTTAGCAGCGGAATTCTTTTCTAACTCTTACACCCAAACATGCAGATGTCAGACACTCAGATCAGTACCAAAAGTTGCAGGTCGATAGCTTATCAACAAAAACTGCGGTTTAGTTCGTGCTGTCTGCTGTTGTCCAGCAGAGAGTACGTAAACGTTAATTAAAAGTAACACCAGGACTACAGAGCACTCCACAAGCATAACAGTGAGTATGTAACGTATGTTGCTTTCATGTGGAAGATTCCTGTATCAAAGATCATGGATTCACAACCCAACGACCCTAATTTTTTTACCGTATTATGTGTGAAAGTGCTATATGGGATGGCACGCTTTTTTTTTTTTTTTGGTCATCAGTCTTCTAACTGGTTTGATGCGGTCCATCACTAATTCCTCTGTTGTGCCAGCAACCTCTTCATGACAGAGTAGCACTTGTAATCTATGTCCTCAATTATTCACTGTATGTATCCCAATCTCTGTCTTTCTCTGCAGTCCTTGGCCTCTGTAACTCCCTCTGCTACCATGGAAGTCATTCGTCGATTTCTTAGCAGATGTGCTATCATTCAGCCCCTTCACGTTGTCAGTGTATTCCATATTTTCCTTTCCTCTCCGATTCTACACAGAATGACTTCATTCCTTACCTCGTCAGTCCACATAATTTTCAACATTCGCCAGTAGCACCACAGCTCAAATGCTTAGATTCTCTATCCAGTTTTCCCACAGTCCATGTTTCACTACCATACAGTCCTGTACTCCATATGTACATTCTTAGAAATTTCTTCCGCAAATTAAGCCCTATGTTTTATATCAGTAGAATTCTCTTGGTCAGGGCTAGTCTGCTTTTGATGTCCTCCTTCGTCCATCCGTCTGGTTATTCTGCTGCCCAGTTAGCAGAATTCTTTAACTTCATCTGCTTCATGACCATCAATCCTGATACTAATTCAGTTTCACTCAGGATAGTAATGTCAGCAGCATATCATATCCTTGATATCCTTTCATCTTGAATTTTAATTCCACTCCGGATCCTTTCATTTATTTCATACCTTCTTCTTTGTACAGATTGAACAGTAGGGTGGAAGACTACATCCCCACCTTACACTCTTTTTAATCCAAGCACTTTGTTCTTGGTCGTTCACTCTTATTATTCCTTCTTGGCTCTTGTACATGTTGTATACCACACATCTCTAGCTATAGCTTAGCCCTATTTTTCTCTGAATTTCGAACACCTTGCACCACTTTACATTGTCGAACACTTTGTCCAGGTCATCAAATCCTATGAACGTGTCTTGATTTTTCTTTAGTCTTGCTTCCATTATCAACCACAATGTCAAAATTGCCTCTCTAGTGCCTCTACCTTTTCTAAAGCCAAACTAATTGTCATCTAGCACATCCTCAATTTTCTTTTCCATTCTTCTGTATACTATTCTTGTCAGGAACTTGGATGCATGAGCTGCTGAGCTGATTGTGTGGTAATTCTCGCACTTGTCAGCTCTAACTGTCTTTGTATTGGGTTGATGGTATTTTTCCGAAGTCCTAAGACACATACATTCTACGCGCCGACGTGAATAGTCGTTTTGTTGCCATTTCTCCCAATGATTTTAGAAATTATGATGGAATTTTATCTATATGATCTGCCTTATTGGATCTTAAGCCTTCCAAAGCTCTATTATATTCTGCTTCTAATACTGGACGTGCTCATGACATGTAAAATGACTGTTTGGAGTTTACAGCAATGTTCTCTTGGTAGTCCGCTTTCGGTTCATTTCATTGAAAGCAGTAAAGCTGTAGAGTGCTTTAGTAGTTTCACAGAATATACAACCAGAACAGAAAAATAAAGAAACAGTTGCATCACACATGTGGAAATAACAGCAATAACAATAATCAATAATAGACAACATAATAAGATCAATGATAAGTACATGATGTTCAACTAACGAAGCAGAAGAAGCAGACTGTCAAAAGAACATTGCTACAAACTCCGAAAAGTCTTTGTACATGCCAGGAAAATGTTGTCCCATGTAACAGCTTCGCGCCAACACAGTTGTCACTAGTGGTATTTGAACGTTATACCTTCTCATTCACGCGAGATCTAGGATGCAGTTACTCACCGATGCGCTCTTCCCGTGCTCAGCAGCTCGCGTGATACTTTTAACTGCCGTTTACACGTGCCCTGTTTCGGTTCATACTCCATCGACATAGCAGCTTTTGGCACCGATCTGAGAGCCTGACATCTGGAAGGATGGGTTTTAGTGTTTTCATCCTTGCATTTAATTTCACAGAAGGATCTTTAGGCTTTTCTATGTGCTGTATGTGTGCATCCTACGATCACTTTTTGTTTATTTACCTGAAACTTATTGCCGTCATTCTGCTTCATCGTCCCTCGAACTTAGAATTACATTCTTTAGCGACCTGTAATACTTTATTGCTGGCTTTCCCTGACTATTTTAGTACTTCTGTCTTTCATCAATCATTTTATGTATTTTTTCGTTTGCTCAGATTTCTTCAGAGTTGCCTTCCTTGCTCCAACATTTCTCTGTTCAATTTTCGTGTTTCGCGTTGTCAGTGACACCAGCTGCTGAAATTCCAGCTGAGACATTCATTATCGCGTTATCTACAGTCTCACAGAAGTTGAAAAACCCATTCCATTCGCCAGATCTTTAGTATCCCATTTATCTACACATTCATTGCTCCTAACAGTTCTTTTCAGTTTGTTCACCACCATAACTAAGTGACCGTAGGTCTGCTCGTGCGTACCTCTTGCAATTCATCGGATTCTCTATCTGGGAATGATATAATACAGCTGGAACCTTCCAATTCTTCCAGGTCTGTCTTATACACCAAATATACACCACCACCTTCTTCCTTAACCTTCTTGATAGCCAGAGACGCTGAGGCGCTGAAGCAATCATACAAATATCACAGAACAGAGAGTGTAGACTTGCAGTAATTCCACCACACAGAGCAGGGGGTCTCTTACACAGGGAGCGGTGTGGACAGAACCAGCTGCGAGCCGATGAGCGAGTCCCACAGAGGACAGTTCAGTGATGACTGCACATGGTAAGCCAAATGTCTTGAAATTTTTCTCTGGAGCTGCTGTCCTACAGGTCATACATATTTCAAAAGTGGTTGTTAAATAAGGAAATTTACTAGTAGCTCGAAGTGTTAATGATGATACTCTTCAAAGTTTGGAAGTGTCCTTACCATTTGACTGTCACCGTTATAACAGCTATGAGGACAGGCAGACGTATAAATGACTCTACCTGAAGCACATACTTTGGTCTGGACTGTTCTCAGATGCCACACTTCAGGGATTAGTACCCGACCAGTCCTAGGACGTTTATTATGTATAGTAAACCGACAATATCTAAAAGGGTGCACATGAAATGTGAGGTAGTTAAATTATGTGGGTCACGTACAAGGAGGCACAATCCAGTTCAGATCATTCGGATACCTTTGAGAACGATAGTACCAGAGCTGGCCTGTACAGTGGCTCTGTAATTAAGTTTCGTGTAAGTGTCAGGCACTGTATGTACATTTTCTTCATGCTTGATTTTGAACCATCTGTTGTGTGGTATGGTGAGCAACTGCTGTGGGGAACTCAGGTGGTGCAACTGAACTTGATTACCACACTGGTAATTCATTTGTATTTACTGGACCACTACTCCTGGTGTCGGCCTGTGTTCCGCGTGTGTGTGTGAGTGTGTGTGTGCGCTGCAGTGAGCCGTCCCCAGGACACCACAAGGACATGGCTGTTCACACTGTGCCTCTCTCTCTCTGTGTGTGTGCAGCCCACCAGCCGCTACACGGCTGAGGCCCGCCACCACCACCGCCGCCGCCGCCGCCGCCGCCGCCGCCGTCGCCACTGCCGCCACCACCTCCACCACCACCACCACCAACACCGCCACAGCTGCCACCACCACCACTGCCAGCACAACCCACCAGACTCCTACTGCTGCTGCTGCACCGCCCACGACTCCTGCGCCTGATCATGCCACTGTCTCTCACTTGCGGTGAGTTCCCTCAACACACACACACACACACACACACACACACACACACACACACACACACGCGACTATTATGTGGTAGGTAAGATATAAATACCAAAAAGCGAGATGTAAATGCTCAGTATGGATTTAATGAGGTTCAGCAAAGTGAACTGGGAATGAAATCAGAACAATACAGTCAGATGAATAACGGGGATGTATCCACAGGTTTAGGAGGTTGTATCATGAGAGAGAGGTTAATTAAGAATAGGTTGGTAGGGAAAATAGTGAGTTATTGTCAACAGTTCAATGATTTATACTCATCTAACCAATGTCAGCAATAATTCAGGAACATACGCCGACGTCACACACAGAAAATCTAGTGGCAGGGAGCGACTGTGACTGCACTGAATGTGTATCTATGTCAAAAGAGATTAACGTCCAGTACTCTTGGCATATTGGAATGGTCTAGCAGGGGTCAGATAAACACATGTTTGTGAGACCATCTGGGCCGATTGGCAGGAATGAGAGAGGACTAAAAACCCAATAATTTGCCATAAAATTTCCGCTCATAACAACAAATATGCTCGTCAAGCACCAAAGAGAAGCAAATGTCGGCAGAGCTTCAGCTTCTCAGGGTGTGGACCTCTTTGGTCGCCCCACCGCAGTATGGTGCAACAGCCAGTCCCAGTAACAGCATATATGCAAAGCAGACACTCTGCCTGCTGTTGACGATGTTTCTGTCTGTCTGACCAACAAGTTTAGAGTCCTATGACCGCCGGCCGAAGTGGCCGTGCGGTTAAAGGCGCTGCAGTCAGGAACCGCAAGACCGCTACGGTCGCAGGTTCGAATCCTGCCTCGGGCATGGATGTTTGTGATCTCCTTAGGTTAGTTAGGTTTAACTAGTTCTAAGTTCTAGGGGACTAATGACCTCAGCAGTTGAGTCCCATAGTGCTCAGAGCCATTTTAACCAGTGCTATGACCGCCCAGAATCCACAATCACTTGTGTTATGCGTTCCTATCCCTGTCTTGCGCTACAGTTTGTATCCTCTACAGCTACCTCTAGTACCATTGCAGTTGACCTCTGATGACTTCACATGTAACCTGTTACGCTGACCCTTGTACTTGTCACGGTTTTCCACATATCGCTATCCTCACCTATTCTGGAGGGACGTTTCAGGGTTCCTCTGTTATGAGTTCACCTAATTTCGACATTCTCCTATAGCTCCGTATTTAGGTTGCTCCTTCTTTTTTTCCCGTAATCCACCATTCATTTTCATACAGTACTGTGTTACAAACGTACATTCAGGTGTTTCTTCCCCAATTAAAGCCTATCTTTTGTACCAGTAGCCTTGTTTTGTGAGGAATGTCCTGTTTTCGTGTGCTAGATAACTTTTTCTAAGCTCGTTTTGTCCCTCAGTGTAAATTGGCTTTGCAGGTAGCAGAATCCCTGCAATTCGTCTACTTCGTGGTCCTTAATTCTGATGTAAACTTTGCCATCAATGTTGTTTCTGCCACTTCCCAATACTTTCTTCTGTTCATTAATCCTATTTCAGTGCTCATTCGACTGTTTATTACATTCACCAACTCCAGTGATTCTTTCTCACTTTCGGTGAACACAGAAATATCGCCAGGAAAACTTATCAATGAAATACTTTTTACCCTTAGTTTTAATTAAATTCCTGGACGTTTCTTCAGTACCACCAGCGATACCTTTGTGTGCAGTCTGAACATTTGTGGAGACTACCTGCATCCCTGTCTTTCCCCATCTTTAATCAGAGCACCAATCCTTCCTGATTACTGTACATATTCTGTGTTATCTGCTGTTCCCTATGTCTTATACCTATTTTTTTAAAGTTTCGCTCATTTCCACTGTTTCACGTTGTCAAACATCATTTAAAGATATACAAATTCAATAAAGATCTCCATTTTTCTTACACATTCCTTCCATTATCAACTCGAAGGTCTGATAGGTCTCTCTCGATCCTTTACTCCAAATTTAGCGTCCTCGAACATATGCTCAGTTTTGTCTTCCATTCTTCTGCATGTTATAATTATTCTTGTCAGTAATTTGGATTCATGACCTGTTTAGCTCTCTGTGAGAAAGCTGTCGCAATATCGACCCTTGCTCGCCTCTGTAACGTCTCGATGGTGTGTTTCTGGCAGTATGTTGTTATGATCCCTGTTTCATGGATTCTACAGACAAACTTGAATTGTCATTTGAATTTCAACTTCCCTAACGATCATATAAGTTCCGAAGGAATGTTATCTAACCATTCCACCTTCCTTGTATGCAAGTTTTCCAGAGCTTTGTGAAATTATGAGGTTAATTGCCAGTCCCCACGTTCTCCAATTCTGCTTCCATCTCTTCTTCTGCCACGTCATCTGATAGTGCCTCCCACTCATAGAGGTCTTTAACGTACTGTGTTCGTCCATCTGCCCACTCCTGCATGTTTAACACAGGGATTCGTTTCGAACTCTTTGTGTAGTCATACTTGCATTTAATTTCACTGGAGGTTGTTGCCACTTATCTAAGTGCTGAATGCATCCCTCCTATGATCCTTTCCTTTTCTATTTGTTCTAGTTCTTCCTGCAGTCTTCATACTTCTACATCCCTCAAATTTCCAATTGATTTCATTTCAACACTGTGAACTCCAACTTGGTTCCTGGAGTGCCAGGGACTCGTCCTGACAGATCCACTTCATATTTTCCTATCATTTTCATCAAACATTCTGAATAGTTGTTAAATAAGGGATGGTATAGATTAGAAGATTTATGTTTACGAGTCCAGAAAGCTCGCTCCAAGCTGAAACTACAACCACTTTAACTTATTACACCACAAATTATCCAACTTGGCCATGACAGGGTCAAGGAGAGAGCTATATGAGAGCGGTTGTCCGATAGCTCGGGGGTGAAGCGTTAACCCACCAAAGGGGTGACTGTGGTAGATGTAGGCTGAAGTCTCGCTGGAAAGATTTTTTTATTTCTTCTGTGGCAGAGTTACCCTCAGGTAGATCCACAAGCAGTTAAAAAGTCCTTAGAAAACTTCTCCCGCATAAGCTTTTTTCCTGTCTTGATTCAGTGCACTGTAGGTCTAAAAGTGAAAAACTTAAGGATATGAAAACGCAGTTGCTGCTGTTTCGTCATGTACAGAGATAATTTTTATTCTTTTATGCAGAAAAAAGTGTAGAGATTTACTTGGGGCACTGAATAACTTGTTAACTTGATTTCGTTATGTGTCTGCACACACTGCTAGTTTTCCATACATACCTTCGTGGTAGTTCTCCAACGCATCTTCATTATGACTGCGGGCTGCACTTAATCACAGCCTGTTTTTGCGCAGGAAGGGCACAATATCTCGCCAACTCATGATGATTTATAGGCGTTTGTGTTATGGAAACTTTGTTTCATTGTAGAATGTTTTTCTTGTAAGGTTAACATGGTAAGTTGCAATTCATTTGTGTTAGTACAGCGTATGAGTCATTTTCTTTTTTTTTTTTTTTTTTTTTTTTTTGGTTGATTGAACACGACAGCTAAACGAACGTAAGGAATATCATTCGATATGTAGTCTCCCATATTATCTAACGCTTTCGAACTTGCATAGTATTGATTCGATTATTTCATTTTCTTAACACCTTTTTGAATGCGTTTTCTTTGGTCATTGATAAGATTTTCTTGTACCGTTTGCTTTTCTGATTGGAAGCAGTGTGTTATTCGCGACTTATGAAAAATCTTTGTGGGTGTTCATCTTTTCTAATCGGTGTTACGCTGCCTTTTGGTGATGCCAATGTACGTATCTGTAAGGAAAAGCGCTTCAAGCGAATAATATTAAAAATAAAGTTATTGAGTCATAATGTAAATAGTGTCAGGTGGTGCTAAAAAAGCGAATCACTCCTGGTGAATGAGCTTCTTCTCTACAGCACGTGTAAGACATAGATACAATAAGAAATAGATACAATAGCTACTGAAGAGTACGACTATCTGAATAAATACCTCTGCTCTCTATTTAAGATGTTAGATTTGCAGTCGGTGAGTCTGGATATTATTCGTAACAGTGCTTTGGATCAAAACATGTTAGAGAAATGCAAATGAAACTCTGGGAAATGCTTCACGTATTGTGGCCCCTGGTCAGTACTGCAGCAGACAGTGTCTTCGTGTCTTCACGCGGCAAAATCACCAAGTGATCATAGCATCAGCTGAGACAACGTATTCTCCGTCTCACTAATCTAATCCAGAATTGGCAACGTCACAGAATTCATTTGGCAACCACGTGATCATTGATTTACTTCTTGGTGTGGTTGAGATTTGGTCAATTCAGTTGATATTTTGTTGTCACTTCCGATAAATAACATGGCAGATTGTCACTTCAGGTTGAACATAGAGGTGTCAAATTGTTTCCTTGATTCCAGAAAGACCTTTCCGCACAGAACATGTAACTAATCTCATATTTTAACGATACTGAGCCTCTCTATTGACAAAGTATACCGCAGTGGGAACGCACTAGTAGTGGCTGTGACTCGCCAGCAAAATGGTGCTCGGTTGCCCTGTGTGGGGAGCGCTGCATTAGCCATAGGTTCTAGTCGCGCTAACACCCCAGTACTGCACTAGCCGTAGGTTCTAGTTGCGCTAGGAGCCCAGTACTGCATTAGCCATAGGTTCTAGTCGCGCTAGGAGCCAAGTAGCCATTCTGTCTCCTTCCTACACCTTTTCTTACAGGGTTACAGGCTTCCAGATCGAAAACCATCGAGCACGTCGTACCGCCACCACCTTAAGCCTCATCACAATTTCAGTTTACTACCCAGTTGATCCAAAGGTCAATAATTCAAGAAATTGTGAATGTGTACCCTTTTAGAAATTATGTTTTCCTCCTTATACCACACACATCTCAATTTTTTTGAATACATAATTCCATTGATTACGTGTGGCAGTGAGTAATTCCTTAGCTGTATTTCTTTCTCCAATTATGGCGCTTGTTCTTGCCCACAGAGAAAAAAATGATAATGCATGAAGTAACTGGCTCGTATCAAACTAGTGTGTGTAAAGAGACATCAATGATCCAAACTGTCTGTGAATATGCATGGCACGTGTTCCCAGGCTTCAGCTGGCTGTAATGCAGCTCGATTTCGAGAAGACTTTCTACAGGGTGAGCCACCAGTGCCTTCTGAAAACAATGGATTTTCCCCAGTGTTTTGCTGACATCACAGGTAGAATTTCGAACTGCCCTTCGAAAATCATGATTAATGGTCAGCTAACCAGGCAACTTGCGTTCACGGGTTCGGTGCGACAACATGGTCCTGTGTGGAGGGCCTCGTTCGCCACTGCCGCTGAGGCCCTGCTAGCCGCTCTGCAGAAACAGCTACGAGGGCCGCACACACACACACAGGGCCAGAACATCGTGTGTAGGGGACACGCAGGTGACGTGGGTCTCGTGGTCACCGACGAAAGCGACTCTGAGAAGACATTACAGGTACAAAACAAAGTAAACAACTACTACAGTGCGCGTCATTTACGACGGCGGCCGAGTTTAGGTTCGTTCTGCGCATCTGACGTCACAAAACACAGTCAGCCAAGAAACAGAGAACGACGTTGCCAGAGCTCGACTGCAGTGTAGAGCACGGGCGCGTGTCTTCAGTTTTAGAAACGTTCTGTCACAAATAAAGTAACTGAACAAAAGCAATGCCTTGATAGAAGACTTTATTTCATAGCAAGTTTGGAAAAAGCATTCTTTCTACCAATTGCTTTATATTCTATTAATTAATTAAACCAAACAAGCAGTAAGCCTCCTAATTCAGGCGATAGCAAGGAAAAGTGTTTGTATCATTCTCACGAACCGCTTTTTCGCAATAAAGAACAGCGGTAATTGTTTATTTCCTATTGTACTTCGACGAAACGTGAGTAATTCATAGTCATACCAACAATGTGTGGCGATATTTTGCATGTTATTTTAGAGTCCTCCAGTAGTTCTGTTCAAAGATAGGCTGTGTTAGCATAATGGTTAAGATGTTTAGCTGCTAAGCAAAAGGTTCTGAGTTAAAACCTTCTTCGATGCTTATATTTTCTTTATTTAAAAACAATATCTAAGTGTGTTACTTCCTGAATTTTATTCGTTTGAATGTAATTTTTTGAAATTTCTAGTGCTTTGTCTCTTCATTATAATCATAATAAGTTTTCGGGTTTTCTAATTTTGTCTCCAATATTTCTTTTCACAGCAATTAAAAACAATGAAAAGGCACACATACAGCATTCATGTTATCTTCTCTTCCACAGTCACTGTTTTACTATTCATATTGAGATATATTCTTTTGCGAGAGTATAAAAAGTATTATTTAGAGCAGAATTTCGGCTCGTACGTTCCCGAGCTACTTGATTGTCTGACGCAATTCTTTGCTTCGCTGCTTTGGCAACATCATCATATTCAATGTTTTCATCGACTGATCTATGTTTTGGCAAGTATTTGCTGTCCCTTGTGACAATAACAAATTGTTTGCACATTGCGCCTCACAATATTTTAGTTTCTATGTTTCATTACGCCCACAATTCAGTTTTGTGTACTTCGCCAATTTTGTTTTAATCAGAACTTTTTAGAAAAAAGCGAAATGACTCTGGTATAAATAAAACTTTTATTACAGTCGCGAAAGACGGAATATTTCTCAATATTACATACGACACCTATGTGGTACTTAAATTAAATGAGATATTGTTATACAGTAAATTTTATATGAAATTTAGGTATCTTGTCCACATTTCATTCTCTACATTGTGGCAACTAAAATCGACCCTATGGAAAGTATACTCTATGGACTCTTACCTCTGCAAACTCTTCAAAATTTCGTGCAATCGTTTACTACATTTAATGCTCCACAATAACTGCGTTGAACATCGAAACAGAATTAAGTTATTTATGGGGGGAAGGTATCAGTAAAGAAGATGTGTAAAAATCAGATTTTTGGACCAAATAGTTTTTGTGAAATCTAATGATAAGTGTGGCAAAGCAGTCGGAACACCATGTGTCTGCACAGGCGAGCAGTGCAGCGAAGACAAAATCGCGCACAGCGCGGAATGCGGGGAGCACGTCTCTGTAGCAGCGAAAGGCTTAATGCAACCGTGGTGGCTTTACTTCATGAAGTTCGCGCTCCCCCCTAAACTTAGGTTTGTAAACTATACTATACTGGGCGGGCATGCGCGAACCGCCAAGACTTGAACTATAGACACTCTGCAGAAACAGCTACGAGGGCTGCACACATGCAGACACACATATCGACAGAATATCGTGTGTAGGACATACACAGGTGATCTGGGTCTCGTGATCACCGGCGAGAGCGAGTCGCAGAAGGCGTTGCCGGTCACCAGCAAATACGAACTTGCATCAGGTGCGAAGCTAAGCAAGATAAGACCACGCAGCCTCAATGTAGGGTGCCGAATATGCGAAACACGCGAGACCTCAGTCCAAGTTCTGGCTCTGGACTACAGGTCTAATATAAATCGTACTGCTTGCCAGGGAGCTAGCTGGAGTCAAAGAACATAGCGGGAGAAGACATGACATCCAAAGGCCACACTTTGCAGATATGTACATGGTCTGTAAAGTCAACTGCGTAGCACAATTTTTACCCATACCACGTGAAACAGCAGCAAGATTTCTGTCACCTTTGAGTGATTTTCTAACTCGTGGTAATATTTTTAAGATAAAGTTTGACACGTTGACCATCTCAGGCGGAAACGGGGGGGGGGGGATTAAATCTTACCGACTTTGGGAGAAAGTCAGAAACTATATTCGTGTGTTCCACACACGACATGCGGAAGAAGACACACACGACTCTCACGTCGCACTTACCAGACGAAATTACTCCCACTGTCTCGAACCCACCCACAGATGTACGGCACGTCGACAATGGCTTTTATCATTTCGAACAATTTTGATTCCAACTCAGTTATACTCAAACCAGAGTTGGCCGTCCAATATGGTAAAAGTCAAGAACATGTGCGTGGAATCAAATGAGAAGCAAAAGCGGAAACGTGACTGTACACAAGTAGCCACACTACAGCTGGAGGGCCATCTGGACAAACGTCGGCACCCCTCACCTACCAACAAGTGTGAAAACTATTCAGTAGAGGGCAGTAAACAGGAAAGTAGCAACCAAAGTGAAACTTGAGCCAGTCCACCTGGGTGGTCGGCAGCACGTGAGAGAATTACGACCTGATAGCAGGCGAGGTTTGTACGCGCTCAAGTGAAGGACATCTGGTGAGTTATCACATAATTGTTAGCCACAGTAACACGAACTCTACTCCCAATACCTTGCCTTCCAATTTATTTTTAATCGTGGCGACGTGCCGTGTGAATAAAGGAATGCTGTAAACTGGCTAAGAGGACAAACAACGTACCACCTGCCAGCTGAGGGAAACGAGACGGGCGGGCGCTGGGTGGGTCGCCGCACGCACGCCGGGCACAAGCTGGCCACGGGGCGGCGTGTGCGTCGCTGAGGCGGAAAACTGCGAGAGGAACTTCGCAACATGTTTCAGTACATACAGTTACGTGGAACAGTGTGCAAAGTGAATAGAAAAAGGCGTAAACGCAAGAACAACATAATGACTCGCCCTTAAGCTCTTTTCTCTTAAACGGTCATCCTTACTGATTTATTTATTTTTAAAGAAACAGAAATCTAATTTAAAATAGCTCAGAAGCATATTTTGTGTTGAAGGAATCTCGGAGGAAAAGCTGATCCTCACGACAGAACACATGGTACCTTTTAGTACACTTTATTTCACTTCGTTCCGTATGTCGAAACTCCTTTTAACCAGAAGGGACTGCCCTGATTTCTGCTGTTCTGCGTTACATTCATCGTCACCCGCTGTATCAGGAATCGCAGCACGGAGCTTCCAGAGCGTGCAGTATTCGGGGATGGCAGAAGACCAACTTGCCAAACGAGCCTCGGGAACTGAGGCATTGGGCGAGTTACAAGATGTTGAGAAATAAATCGGAAAGCAAACCATCGTGAACACGGAACTTGAAAGGCGTCGCTCTCCGCTGAGTTAGTTTGTGTGCTTACATGGTCTTTCAGATGAAGTGCTAAAAATAAAAAAAAATTATACGCGAAAATAGCGCAGCGACTCGGTGACAGGTATGGGGGAGGTGTCGTGGCCAGACCTCGGAATGGTTAAAAAATTAAATGAAAGAAAAGGGGTTAAGGGCGCGAGTTTCTAGTCTGCATGTACTGGATTCGAATACCGCAACTCGCATGAATTTAAATTCGTGATAAAGGTTGCTAGTTAAAAAAAAGTTGAAATGATTCTAGCTACCTATGCTGAAGGTCTGGGCTCGATTCTCACATCCGGCAATCATTTTCATCCAACAGAAGTAGCAGCTCTGCCACACCTGGTAACCTGGAGGAGAGTCAGTATAGGTTGGCCCCTGACAGAGGAGGAAGTCATGCCGGGTCAAAACTCTGTCACCACCTTTCTTATGCTTTTTTTTTTTTTTTTGAATGAATGAGCCAATCGCTGTGCAAGGTCACAGGGGACTTGACTCTATCAGAGCCTGATATGTAGAAAATATTGGTGGTGCACTCAAATATCCCTTTTCGTCACGTTTGATCGGTTTGAAATGATGCATTTCCACTGCTTCATTGATTCCACTTGCCTGCAAAGCTATAAAGACGTTCACAAAAGACATGTCTGTGGGGTTCGAATCCTGGTATGGCACTTTAAGTTGCAACACATGGACACCAAAATACATGTGAGATATTATTACGATTTTTAATGCCTTTCTGCGCTTTATCAACAATAATGGTGGGTTCTGGATTCGACTCCCTAGTCAGACACGCAGCTTTTCGTCCTATCATGTCAGTTTCAAACATGCCACTCACAGCTACTCGTGAAAGAGGATAGTACAGTCAACGTGTCTTTCTATGTAGTTTACAACTGTGTGTCCAGGGTTCGATTGCTAGTCAGCAGAAAATTTTCATAATTGTATTTACAATAAAGACATGCGCACATTTCGCTGCTAATGAAGTAAATCATTATATAACGTCTACGCGTGACTAGAGGTCAGTGTCGATAGGTACTGGGTTTGAGTGCGCATAACACAAAACACTTTCGTCTCCTGGTCATCTCGTTGCTGGTTAAAAATAACGATTTCTAACGTTTGATTGCGCTTAGTTAACCATGCGATTAAGTGCTGCGTTCGAATCTCCGGGAAACACAAAACTTTATGGCAGATCATTTCAAGTTTGAACTTGCACACTCTTTGTTACTTGTGACTGAAACCATACGTGAGATGTTTCGTCTTTACTTGCTGGATTGCATTCCCGGATAATAGCGCAGTGATAAAAGTTTCGTCGTGTCACTTAAAGGTGGAAGCTGCTTTCTGAAGTTTCATTTATTGCAATAAATTTGAATTTGGAAGCTTAATGGCTGTGTAATCTCGAATAACACGTTTTCTGGTATTTGCATTATCGAATTATTAATTTGCATCTAAACTGATGGTCGCACAGAGCAGTTGCCCTTGTGGCCTCATGCAGTGAACATTTTGCATAGGCAAAGACTGTACCGAAAGCAGAGCAGAGGAAGAATGTTACGTGGACTGATTACAAATCAGGCGAAACACAATTCAGATCTTTCCATAAAGTTTCTGGCGTGCAGCCGCATAAATTCAGCCTCTTCTCCTAATATTTCGGCCGAACACCGTCCCGCCATCTCCAGAGTGAGCTGTGGTGACTGACGCTGCCGCACTGGGTCCGTCCTTTTAAACCCGAGGACCGAACCACTGAATTTATGCAGCTGCACGCCAGAAACTTTATGGAACAGTCCTTACGCCGCAAAAACATTAAGATGGACGACATCTGAGATCGTTCAGATGATTTTGAGCATGATAGCACATGTTAAATACATGTGCGTATGCTATGAGGCCATAAAATGTCACACACAGACACAGTCACACACACACACACGCACACACACACACACACACACAGTTTTTTTATGGGGGTGGTGTTGCCGATTTGGTGTTTGTTATCTCTCACATGTTTTGAATAAATTGCTGTCTGTGTGTCAGAAAGTTTCGGTGTTTGGTGAGGCTGAATGAAGAAAACTGCCGGTAACTGCAGTGAAATTTTTTTGCCTGCATACCAGGAAAGTGTCTGTTTGAAAACCAGGAGATGGGATTCTTCTTGTGTGTGACGTCTGGCAGTGAAGCTGCAGACGGAGACCAGTATTAGCTGCAAGAAGCCTGTTCTGTAGTGGAGATGAGAGACTGGTTAGGTGTAGCGTGCCGAAAGGAGCTGACTTGCAGGAATGAGTGTGACAAAATGTGGTAATGAAATTCTTTCAGAGGTTGTATAATGCTATTTGTAATGGACGATGAATGAAGATTTTCTTATGAGGGGGATAGAACAGATGTACTGTAATTTAATACTCACACACAATTGCGCACTGTTTTGTACTGTAGGAGGGGGAATACGATATATTTGTTTCAGGACAGATTTGTATTCGCAACAGTTGTTTCCTCGTGTGGCTGTTTTCCCCATTCTGTGTGTTGTGTGTTTGTAGCAGAGAGTGGCAGTTTGTGTGTTTTGTGCAGGAGCCTCTCTGCAGAGGAGCGGGGATGGAGGCTGGTCGAGGCGGTTAAGCAGGGGGCAGTGGGGGAGCTGAGGGCGCTGATCGCCGCAGGGGCCGACGTGGGGGTGAGGGGCGGGTGGAGGGGGTGGACCGGCCTGCACTGGGCAGCACGCAGGGGAGACGTCGAGGCGGTGAGGCTGCTGGTGGTGGCGGGGGCTGCGGTGGACGCCAGGGATGGCGGTGGGTGGACGCCGCTGCATGTTGCGGCAGCCAGGGGCCACGCAGAAGTGGCGGCAGTGCTGCTCGATGCAGGGGCCGACAGGGGGGCCACAACTGGTGGTGGGCGGACAGCGCTGGACATCGCCAGGCAGTGCAACCACAGGCGGCTGGTGGAGATGCTGTCATGAGGCAGACAGTCCAGCGAACTCTGTGCAAAAAAAGCGAACTGAAACAATTTGTAGGAGAGCAATATTCATAACTTTTTAAATAAAGATGCAAAAAACTCAATACTATTATGACTCACTAATTTCAGCCCTCCTCAAGTAACATACAGCACACACATATTCTAAGGAACGTTGTAGCAAAACCCAGACAACACCACATAACAGAAAAATAATTCATGTAACAACGGACAATCCTTCTCTCAATAAAAATGTCTCGAGTACACTTCCAGACTAAACTTGGCAAAAGTCAACAGTTCACTGCTCTATAATATCTGATCGCTGAAAAGTATTTCATACCAGTCTACAAGGTGCTACATCAGACTATTCTAATTTGCAACATACCGAGATTAACGCTATATCAGTTCTATCACCAGAATTTTCGCTCCTGATATCAGACTCAATTTACTTCTCCACAGCCGGCCGCGGTGGTGTAGCGGTTCTGGCGCTGCAGTCCGGAACCGCGGGACTGCTACGGTCGCAGGTTCGAATCCTGCCTCGGGCATGGGTGTGTGTGATGTCCTTAGGTTAGTTAGGTTTAAGTAGTTCTAAGTTCTAGGGGACTTATGACCTAAGATGAGTCCCATAGTGCTCAGAGCCATTTGAACCATTTTGAACTTCTCCACATTCAGCAAACGTTCTACTCTACCGTACCTGTTGTGTTTAATAACAATGAGATATTAGTAGCAGTATTCACACTACATAATGCGACTATCATCTGGAACCATACAGTCAGTCTACATTTAACTAAACACAATCAGACCACAACATGAGACGCATACAAAATGTGAAAGAAATCCTCTCTATCTGCTATTGTTATCTGTACTTGACGTAAAAGATTGCAACAAGCAAAGTAATTCTAGTTGTATTCGAGACAGAACACTGAGCCCTAGTTTCAGCACACGACAGCAATTTCACAACGACGCACACGAGTCTCCACACTCATCGGTCACAACGGCACAGCTGAGACGGTGACGCAAGTCGTGCAACTACAGGTAATAAAATTACACTTACTTTCACTCGCACATCGAGTAAGTAAGTGTAGTGGAGAGTGCACGCCTGTCAACTCGGTTGCTGTCACCTCACTTCATTCCCTGTGGCCGCAGCTGACGCAGCTCGCCGCTCCCTGCCAGTCCGTGGCTCCTGCCACAACTGTCAGCCGCCTCTCTGCTTGTGAGGCGCCAGCAGGCAAACGGCAGAACAGTCCGTGAGGCCGTCACTCACACTTCACTCACAGAGTACTGACAAGGCGCAGAAGAAATGCTCACACACAACATTGCCTTCACAAATCTTTTCAACAGTAAAATGTCTTCTCCGAGACCTTCGTTGTTCACGTCTACACTGTAGCAAGATTCGTCGTTTCCCACAAGCTCTTGGACCGGAGAATCGTTTTCGCTTACGTAGTTCCACGGGAAACGGAATGTCTCCGTGTTGCATGTGGCTGCACGCGGTACAGTCAAGTTCCCTACAGCTGTGTAATAACGTGTCAAACATTTAGTTGAAAACTGTTCCTCGAGCTATAGTTTAAATCGTCCCCTGCTGCTTTATCAACAAAGCGTTTTCTTCTGCCTCCCCGTTTCTCTCAGTCATCAATCATTACATTCAGTTCAGGTGATATTCCAATATTTTCTGCTACTTCGCAACTTCCTGCGTAAATAGGATCCCAACATTTCTCAGCTGATTTAATTCTTCCGCGAGACTCTTGTTAATACTACTTGAAACATATGTTTCTCCGGTTTGAAGTACTACTTTACGTATGTTTATTGCAGCTAATAATTTCAAATACTTCTGAATGCTGCTTAGTTCAATGTGTTGCTCCCGCAGTCCAAGTTATTAGCAATTTCAACCGTCCATTGTAATCCTGGCAAATTCTCGGCAAATTGATGCCGATATTTTCTTTTAAAACTTTCCGTAGCTGCCACTTTAATTTTAAATGAGTTTCTTAGAAACAGCAGTTGTACTGGAGACAGAGGAGAAACGACATGGGGAAGTATTGCAGTTAACTCCAGTGCTTCTTTTTGCCGCGTCTTCCCCACATGTGGCACATGTAAACTGACGTTTCGTTGCTCTCTGTGCAACCATGACTTCCATATGAGACACAATCTTACACACCGCCGTGATATTAAACGCTATTTGTGGAGGTAACAGAGAGCCATGTTATGCATCTCGCCGAAAATTCGGGACGGGCCTGACGCCCTCCACCTGGTGTTGCCTGCTACTGCGGCTCACTGGAACGGCACAGCACGCTACAGCAGAGGGGAAACAGCCCAGAACTCCGTCCCCTTTCCTCGTATCGTCAAACACGCCGGTATTCACTGCTCATATCGCTCAATAACCGGACGCCAAATAGTATGAAACGTGTTCCTGTTTAAACTCGTGTATGTAAATGTCTGGTTGGTACCTGAGAAATTGGTAAAATTTATTTTGATATGTAAATAGGTTAATCTCAGAACAGGGCAGCAGAACTGTTTTAAAATTAAATTTTGATCGGAAGTATGTGAAGCACACACTACACGATGCGAAATCCATACTAGCCAGCACGTCAAAAAATTCGCCTGCGAGAGAGCATGGCGTTTTCAATGAAATTTACAAATGCTATTTGATTGCAAACAAATGACTCAGCTTAAAATGTTGGCCCTGAATGTTGTTAATGTTTATCTTCAGCCTCGCAAAGAATCACTGTACCAGCAGTTTTACGGTAATTACAGAGCAAATGAACACAAAATTTTACGCATCCAACTTTGTGTTAAAACTGTTTCGAAACTCACAAGGTAACACCTGTCTCAGATCATCTACCGATTTGAAACCTCTGAAATGATGTACTTCCACAGATATATCCTGACAATTACACTATCTGACAGTGGGCAATGGTAATTAAATATGTTGGCCTACCTCTGAGAACGGAAGGTTCGTTTCTTCTGCAACCTATTTACTATTAATATAATGACAGAACTGTCAAAAACGAAAAAAGAGGAACTGAAGTTAATGACTGACAAATGAGAAAAAGGTTCCAAATATAACTACGCTTCAGTAAGCCACAACAGCAACACACCCTTTCATGAATTACTCACAACCACACATGTCAGCACACTCACTGGTGCGACGCGCTTACATACTACGTAAAATACTTAAAACGACTCACCACGCAGGAACTGGAGAATTTATTGTGATTTCGCGCGCTGCGTTGATAGCTACAGTGCTGTGCTATAATGCAAAACACATTGTCCACCTTGGCACCGTGATTGTTTACATCGTTTCATATTTGAAATATTTTGTGGTATGTTATTAGTTTTGGGGTAATTTCTACATTTCGTGTTTTTACTGATACGTCTGTGGTCGACAGCCTCCAGCTGTTCCAGCACAATATGTCTCCAGAACAGTCTGAATGCAGTGCTGCACGACCCAGACTGTACATGAGAAAATCATTACGAAATATTATCAGCCCTGTATATGTTTACTTACAGCTGCACAGTAAAGGCTGATATTAGGAAAAATACTTTGTTTTTCTCGCATCTCCAGTTATAGAACAGTTCTTACAGGTAGCGACAATCTATAGGAGACTAGAGAACAATCAGGTGAAGAAAGGTTCAACCGTAATTTCGTAACTGTAATGTAATTCAAATGACGCAACGGATATCTAATTGTGCAAAATATGTCTTAGATCTGAAGTGGAAAAATAAACATAATCGGTGTTGAGCGCACCGCCATCGAAGAAAATGGAAAAATCTACAAAGTAATGGAGCTAAATAACTACAAATATTCCAGAGTTTAGTTTTAGACCTCTTTCCTTTGGCAGATTCTTAAAATACAACGTTGTGTGTATGTCTGTTTCCACCTCTGCAACTGAATGAAGCGCAGAAAACTGGAGGTTGTCCCATAACGAAACTGCGGAACATCATTTCTCAGCGGTTCTATAATTACGTGTTTTGTGATGCTAAATCCAAATTTCGTGTTTGGTGCATTGTAGGAGATCGGCTTCACAACGAAAGATCCAGAAAGCCTCAAAATTTTCACTCTCTTCTCAGATTTTCGTCCGTTTCAAGAAGACTATGCGTTTTTCGAAGTTGAAACCCGGCACAAAATTACAGTAGCCAAACTCTTCTACAAAACGCACCAATCAGGTCTGATTTTCTGACAGCGAGCGGTGACGGCGATAGAGCGCGCTGAAGAACGGCGACTGCCGAAAATTCGGAACGCTCCTTTAACGCCCTTCGTCTGTTGTTCTCTGGTATTACGGCGCACTGCAACGGTACGGCACGCTTCAGCAGAGGGGAAACAGCCCAGAACTCCATTTGCGTTCTTTCCATCACCAAACACAACGGCATTCACCGCATATATGTTGTGATAAAAGTAAAGTGATATCTTTTGAAACGTGTTCGTATTTATTTAAACTCGTCTTTTAAAGTGTGTCTGGTATCTGAGTAATTGTTGAAATTTGATACAGAAATACGTAAATCTCAATACAGTGCAGCAGAACTGTATAAAAATGTATGTGAAGGACACGCTACACGATGCGAAATTCCCTCTAGCCAGTTCATCAAACAATTTGCTTGCGAGAGAGCATGCCGTTTTGAATGTAATTTATATACGCTACTTGTCTGCAAAACTAATGACTCACATTAAAATGTTGGCCCTGGATACTGTTAATCCTTATCTTTAGACATGGAAACAATGACTGTACCAGAACTGCTTTTGTATTTATAATGCAAATGAACATAAAATTTAACGCATCTGAGTTTGTGTCAAACTGCTTAAAAATTGACAAATAACAGCTTTCTGAAACAATTTACCGATCCGAAAAGTCTGAAATGATGTGATATCTTCACAGATGCATTCTGGTGTGTGGCGGAGGATACTCTGAGTACCACAGGTGTTTCAGCCTTTTCCTGTTCCATTCGCCAATGTGTTGTAGTCTCATCAAAAAGTTTGAAATCGAGTGAAAAACTTTACGCCCGCTAGAGTTAACAGCTTTCATATGTTTCATCTCAAAGTATCAGTTCCACTTACGATTATGAGAAGTGTCGAGCGCATCCTTCACGTACTTCCGTTCAAAATTTAGTTTTTATACAGTACTGTTGAACTGTATTGAGATTATGAAATTGCATTGTCCTCCTTTTCCAAAAAGCTCCTTTACAACTGTAGTGGGCAAGGTTCATTCTCACGCTAGGCTTACTGTAACTGAGGAACCAATCGAGAACGGAGCTGAAATTCTGCCGTTTCTATTGACATGCTTTCCAGGTGTGAATGATTTTGGAACGGAGGACTCTAGAATATTCGGTAAGTAAAAGGTCGTGCCAGGTTAGTCCTCAGGGACTACTCGTCTGTTAAGAGCTCTGTCTGGTTTTTCGTCCTTTGGCGACAGACCGACGTTGGGCGGCCCTCCCAGAATCCGCGCAACGCGTGACACGTTTATTGCAACCGATCCAGCGCCGTCACGCATGCAGCACGCTATAATCTGGAGAACTTGGCCTTGAATTGTTCTCACTGTCTCAACATGGTATTAGTTAACTGCATGAGCGTCTACGGAAAGTTCTCAGAAGTAATCTCGCTTAAAAGCGGTAACAATGTCCACACAGTAGTAGGGACAGAAAGCTGAGTGAAACCCAAAGTCAGTAGTAACGAGATTCTAAATTCCGGTCGCAACGTAGGTCGTAAATAGAGGTCGACCGCTGGTGTCTAAAGTAGTGAAAAGTAGGATTACATTAGAGAGATCAGTGGAGATCCCGAAAGTAAAATAATTTGTGTCAAGCCAAGCATTAAAGTTGGATCAAACGTGGTAATGGAACGTTTCTATAGACTCAGCAGCAACAATGGCGGAACAGTTTGAGGGGAACCTGGAGAATATTTCGCGTGAATTTGCTGGCCATGTTACAGTTTTAGGTGGAAACTTTATGTTGTCATGTATACAGGGAGACTCAGGTGGCTAAAACTGGTGGTAGGTCCAGAAAATCATAATAAATTGATCCAAGTGCTTTACCCAAAAAGTACCTCGAGCCATTAATCTGAGAACCGACTGGTGAACGTAACATCTTAGACCTGCCGGTAACAAAGAGACCCGAACTTTTCGAATCTGTTGGGGTAGAACAGGGAATCGTGGATCACAAGGCCGTTAGAGAGTCACTGAAGACGACTGTAAACAGGAATACAAAGAAAGGTGGGAAGATCGTTCTGCCTAGCAAGAGCGACAAGAAACAGGCTTCAGACTACCTGAGCAGTCAGCACCAAAATTTCCTCTGCAGCACAAACAGCGTGGGTGTCAGTGGAAAGAGTTGAAGAGCATCGTACAGTACGCTGTAGGATCACAGCGATGAGTTTAAGGCCACTGATTTCCATACATTTGCGCCTCGGCGCACGCCAGAACACGAGAGAACAGTACAGAAATGGCAGAGATCCGAATGTCAACAATGGAACTCGAGCCAAAGAAAGAGTTCTTTGTGGGAAGCGATCCACACCTGTAACTTGCTGCGTTACTCTCTACGTGACGAAAACCTGCGTTAACATTCGGTCTGGTGGTTTAGGCAAAAGTGCTTACGGCACTTTCATCCACGTACAAGTATAGTCTGTCTGTAAACTCAAGAGCGAGCAGCGCTTTTGGTGGGGGAAGCGGCCTTTCCCGGAAGAACGCTGCCACCGGCCTACAGGGGCACCCAAAATGTATTGCCCGTTACCTGTCTAGCGGTGTACATCGGCGTGCAGTGATTTACGTCGTTTCTGTTCGTGGGATCTTAGTTGCCAGTGTCTGTCAGTTAACTCTGTATACTTAATGATATACTTCGATATCCGGGAGTGATGGATAATCGTCTAGCATTGCAAGAAAATGTGCAGAATATGAGGAAGAGGAGGTATTTGCGGAGTAACGAGCGTTCGATCGTCTCTAATGTTATTACATCGTGTATTAAAGAGGCGGCCAAAGAAGAACTGTTGTCTAATATTACCAGTCCCAACCAAAGGGCTGCAATTTATGCAAACGTCAGCCTCATCCAATAGGACGCATAAGGAACGCACGCGAAAATAAGCCGCATAGTTTAATGGAATCGCCATGAAGGAAAACTAATAATCTTGGGTGGAAACCGATCGTTATAAACCGTTTCAAAATCACGTAACACCTTTGATGCTTATGGGACACTAAATCTCTATCTCGGTCACTATTCACCTGATTCTGAGACATATTGCTTCAAATACGTGCTCAATAGCTTTTCTAAAAACTGTTGAAATTTTCTTCAAAACATGTACATCGATTCTGGATTTCTAAGCAAAAAGCTTGACATACGAGGTGCGTTCACAGATTTATTTTTTGCTAAGAACTTTATTTGTTAATCTACAGCAATGTTATCATCTTCAAAATATTCCCCATTACATACTATACACTTGCGCCAGTGCTTTTTCCACTTCCCGAAGTTATTTAGGAACTGTTTCTTCGGGTTAGCTTATAAGTCTCTTAACTGTGCATTTTTAATCTCATCCATGCTTGTAAAACTGCTGTCCTTTAAGGCCTGCTTTGAAATGTTTACACCGCTTGTGTGCCCTTGGTTCACTCATATACAGACTCATCAAAAGCAATATTTAACATTTCTAAAAATTTCATACACTTCATTCCATTCCTATAACAAATAATCCTTGATGCTACCAAAACACATGTAACCTTTTTGACAGCTGACAAAAGAGTAAATACCCAATATGCATAACATTGTGTACATACTTTTGAGACATGTTTACGAAGACAGTGACAAGAAAGTAGTGCAAATAGGACTAGTACAATACTCAAAATTATAAATTTCTGCTTACCTATTAAACACTCTTTGTGTTGCAAGTCCTTCAAAAAAAACTTCTACCTTTTAGTAGAAACACAAAGTAAGAACAAGCCTTAAATTTTACAGATTGATTGCATTATATGGGGTTCGTTTTACGAATAACAATAGAGGAACATACAATATATTCACATGAACAGGCATTCGGTTCTATGTTTGTAGTGCAACCCTGACTTCCATTTTTAATATTATTTACTCTATAATGTTGTGTTTCGGAAGAAGCTATCGTTTTTTTGTATTCCTTATGGTCTTCATGCATTTGTCTAAAAATGAACGCAGCCCAGACGTATCTGTACAAGGCGTCGCCACAGATTTAAAGCACGCGCCGCGGCAGGGCCGGTACTACGTTGTGAAACAGCCTGTAGAAGAGCCTCGTGACGTAGCTGGGTTGGCAGAGTGGGGACTCGCTCGCTCGCTCTTCAGTTTACCGACAGACTAACATGAGCTTAAAACCTGCGAAGATCCCGAACATAGTCCCCGCCCACCCCACTTAAGCTCCACCCCTGATCAGCAAGATGCTCCGCCCAACCGGAGCAAAACGATACACATCGTCGCAGATATGTTACTCCTTGAACGAGAACTAGAAAATGAACAATTTCCAACGTATAATGCAAAGACTTTAAGTTTCAGGTATTAATGTGAACGTTTACAGACACGACTACGAATATAACTGTATGTTATTGACGAAGTAGAAGTGTCTATAACTTAAAATGGATTTCCGGTACCTAATGGTATTTACAACAAGCGGAACAAAAAATCACGAATGATTTAAAATAATAAATGAAAGCGAAATACAAACGTGCTGTCTGTTAATTATAATGTGAGCCAATTATCATCAAATTAATCGCTTAATATAACGTGATCTTTCGGGAAAACTACACTTCGCAAATAATGTGATTGGAAATGTTACGTATGTCGGTAATAAAAGCTTACGATGTCGCAGATGGCAACAGAGTTTATTTCTTTTATTCATCCAAAAAAATCTTTCCAGATTATAAGACACAGAACAAACACAAACCAAAACAGCACAGTAAAAATACTGTATTATGTCAGTAGAGACATAAATGTAAGCTTTATCCACCAAACAGCTTGCACTATTTGCATTAGCTTCACTATCTTGTTTCTAGTCCCTGTATCTCAAACATCCAAAATATTCTGCTACGGAATAGAAGCAATAATCTAATAAGAATAGACAGGCCTACTTGTTTACAATGTCCTCACTTGACTCAATATTTTTATGTTTATAAAATGTAGCTTGACTCATTAGACCTAAAGAAATGAAGAATATAAAAATCATACTGATAACAAAAACGTTATGAAGACAGTCGTATTTTCCATACATGACACATGAGGTATTTCATTAATATAGTATTTGCGTCTGTATGTAAAGTTAGAAGTAGGTATATTGCAACCTATGAATTATTGTTATAATTACCAAACACTTCTATGGAACGACTAATTCACTTCAAAATTACGTACTATTTATTGATCTGCTTTCAGTTTATCTGTAGTGACTTAAATGTTGTGTGGGTGCAGGAGTGCCTTAAGAAGTAGGAGCTCTTATTTTGTATACTTGCTGTAGTGTCCGTTCTTGTTGCGAAAATGAATATTTAGCGTTTTCAGTAATGCTTTTTCTTAAAAGCAGTTCGTTTAATAGAAATCCCAATACTCGCGACGTAGGCCGAAATTTTGTGTTACATAAACATTAAAATATCTGCTTAAGTTTTCTTAATAATTTAAATTTCGTTAAAAACAAGGCAGCAGTTAGTTCCAGTAGTGTCTATTCTGTCTGTTCTTACCAGAAAAGAGTAATTAAACGTTTTAATTCATTTTTATCAACACAGTTCGTATTTGTTACTGGTTAGACAGACGTGATGTAGGCATACAATTTCTGAGTTGCTAACGTTTAAAAACATATCTAAACATTCTTTATAACGTGATTCTCCAAAACCAAAGCAATTAGTAATTAATTCTTCTGCCGCTGTACCTCTAAAACAGAACGTAAACAGCGGCAACAAGACAAAAGAATTTATCTACGTGTGTGTGTGTGTGTACTTACAGCCAATCTCACGTCCTTGACAAATTTGAACTAATTCTTCTATGGAATTCAATCATGAGTGAGAGATACAGGAGCTGTTATAGAATAGCGAGTAGGGTGATTTGTTGCCAGTCTTGTAGAAAATATTCTCACTAAGGTGGGAGGGGCGGGGGGTGGGCGGGGGGGGGGGGAGATGCTGTGGGGAGAACACTGGGAAAACTCCTGGAAATGCAGAGTATGCAGTAGGAACATTTTGTCTGAAGAACAGAAAAGGAAGCAAGTAGGAATTGATCAGGATCAAGAGAGATAAAGGGGAGGACAGTGGTTAAGAACTGGCAGTGGGCAAGAAGAAAAAACGCAAAAAAACAGGTATTTACTTCTGCCAGAGTTCAGTGGAGCAGAGCCTTGGGTAGGACTAGCAACATGAAATGTACAATGCATTTCAAACAATGTCAGGAAACCTAGGAGTATACAACGAGTTGGAAAGAAAAAATGTGGTGCTGCTAGGTAGTAGTCATGGGCAAGATGTAGGCCTCAGTTACAGAAAAAATTAGGGTAGCATACAAGGTCACGAGTATATTCAAAGTAAATTCAGGGCTTTGTCAAATGATGGAGGACTTAGGGTCTTTAGTTACGGATTTCACAGAAGATGACCATGTGGTGATGGTGGGTAGGGGTCGGAAACAGTTTGGACAGGAATGGGGCATAAGACATAGGTGGTGACCTGGAGAAGACAGTTTCCCTGACACATGGCACAAATGCACACTTTGATGAGTTGTCCCAGTGTCATGATCAGCCACATCTATATGGAACTTCGAGGCAGATTAATGTGGGGTTACAGAAGGCAGTGATGGCAGCCAGGTTCACACATGTTGCTGTCATGCCAGTCAATACCATCATGGTGTCTCACTAGACATGGCCTAGTCCTAAGCAGGAAGAGGAAGAGAAGATTGGTACAGTAGATTCACCATAGTATATGGGGTGTACCTTGGGCCAAGCATGATGAAATATTTGCTGTCATACACAGGAGAAGCAGATCCTTTTTATAATAAATCCAGATAACAGATTTCCCCAACTAAAGAGTATCTGCAGCAGATAAAAAAATCTGATACAATAGTTTACAATATGGATATTTTTACATGTCATAAGAAAACAAAAACCCATCGGAAGAAGTATCATGGGACATTCCAGAGACTTAACAACTCTTCATCAAATCATACAATCAATAAAACATAAAATACAACAGTCTGAAGGTGAGATCCAGTCCTTGTACTGCACAGTAGTTTCTGTCACTGAGCACTGGTGTAAAGACACAGAAATCAAACATGTATTATTAGCATTGTTTGTAAGGACAGACCCTTACCGCAGAGCTACTTCGAAAGGGTTGAGGATTGTGAATTTATACAAAAAAAGAAATGTGGCTCAAGTCAAGGTGTGTCCTTACTACAATAAGTGAAGACAAACACTTTGAAATATCAGCTACTGAATTAACAGGGCTTGATACAAACAGAAAATTAATCATATTGTGTGTGTATCAAATTCGTAGTAGTAGTGTGGGAACTTTTTTCAATAAATTAACAGAAGTTCTAAAAGCCTCAGACACTAAAGTAAACAAACCTCTCTGTGGAGACATAAACACAAATATGAAAACAAAACCCTCATCAATATTCTTCAGAGTTTTCGCATGTCCCTGTTGGTCAATGGTATAATAAATATTACTGCAGTGACTCCATTGGTGATTGACACTGTGGCCACAAACATGGACAGGGAAAAGTGTGATGTAGCTGAAAAATATCTTTGGCTGTCAGACCATTTCTGGCAAATAACAACAGTAAAATCTGGCATCGGAAAATCCCCAAAACTGCAAGTTTGTGAAAGACATCTATCAGAAATAAAAATAGAAGATATTTCAAAATAACAAGCAAACCAAAGTTGAGATGAATTATATGGAAAAACTGATGTAAATGTGAAAATCTCTAAATTCTCAACATTTTTAAATTGAATTTTGAAAAGACATTTCCAGAGGTACCTACATCATATCAATGTCTCACAAAACAAGTGGATAACGGCAGATATTAAAAAGTCCTCGTGAGCTATTAAATACCTCAGTTCCATGAAAAACAGTTATAATGATTCAGAGTTCTTAAATAATTATTTGAAAGCTATGGTAAAACTGTCAGGGCTCCAGTATCTAGGGATATGGTTTTGATGATGGGAGAAGGGAGGGATCTTCTGAGAAGGTTTCCCCAACTCCCCCATTTTGGCTGAGCTGCTGTAGGTGGCGGTCATGTGTGCGTGAGATGTGCTTGCTTGTGTGAATGAATGATATGTTTCTCTTTATCTGATGAAGGCTGTGGCCGAAAGCTTGTGTTTAAGTGTGTTTTAATTGTGTCTGTCTGCAACTTAACATATAAACTTTATGGTAAGCAGCAATGTGTCTTTTCCTACACTGTTGATATCCTTCCCTGGAGTTTCTGTTGTTTGAATTTTGACAATATACTTTAATAACGGGCCTGTTTAGTGGCATACTACTTATAGAAAAGGAAACAGTGAGGCTTGCTTCTATGCTCCAAATAGTAGAAAGGGTAATATGTAGAGACCTCATGGACATGATTTTAAAATATGAAGCAGCTTATCAATGGATCATGGATGCAGTACAAGTCACTAGTAGGAACAATAAAGACCTGGAAAAACTGTTACATTTATTATGATTTAGCATTCCTACTTACCACAGTATGTAAACACAGGTAGTAATGTGTGCAGTGGTTAGGGCATTAATCATCAGCACCATGTGATGTTTTAAATTTCACTAGTTGGGTCTTATGGTAATGACCTGCAAGGGTAAGACATCTTACAGCAAATATGTTGAGGCACACATGAAGCAGGCAGCATGTACCTCATTGGTGCACATTGACTACTTTAGATACCTCTCAGATTTGAGAAGTGATTACCCTATTTTCCAAGCAGAGAAAGATTGTAATAAGTAAGAATAATGAAAGGAATCACATTCAGTGGACTCTGAGATTAATTGTAGGTCACCAAATCCCAGCATTTCTGGCCTATGCTGTTACAGTGGTGAAGACAGTGTGGGGATGTCAAACCGCTGGCTCTAACCCCCAATAATATTGCTGCCCTATACGGCAGCAAGAAGAACTGTCTCTTTGCCAGATCAATTCTCTAAAGAGAAGAGAACTGACCTTAGCAGTTAAGTCCCATAAGATTTCACACACATTTGAACCTTTTTTCTTTTTTTTTTTTTTTCTTTTTGACAGTGGGCAACTGATCTGTGGGTTAGGAAAAGCAGGATTTACAGACGCGAATGTGGAAGCATCGGTGTTGTGTGGGTTGGGGAGCATTTGGTTTTTGGGTAGCAAGCCTACCACTAGAGTTTGACACTGAAACATTTTCTTCCATAATCTTCCAGTTGCCATGACCACTACTCTCATTTCCTTATGACAAGATCACCTGAAGGTGGAGGATTTTGATTGTTTTTGGAGAGTTGGCTCGTGCATATGTTTCTGTTGATGTTGCAGGCAGTGAGGAACTGGTAATTATGATGATAAATAATCACTCAGCACTTGCTACAAATACTTTTATTCTTGCAGCATATACACAATGGATGTAGCATAGAATAAAACTATTTGTAGCAAGTGCTGAGTGATTATTTATCATCATAATTACCAGTTCCTCACTGCCTGCAACATCAACAGAAACATATGCACGAGCCAACTCTCCAAAAACAATCAAAATCCTCCACCTTCAGGTTATCTTGTCATAAGGAAATAAGAGTAGTGGTCATGGCAACTGGAAGATTATGGAAGAAAATGTTTCAGTGTCAAACTCTAGTGGTAGGCTTGCTACCCAAAAACCAAATGCTCCCCAACCCACACAACACCGATGCTTCCACATTCGCGTCTGTAAATCCTGCTTTTCCTAACCCACAGATCAGTTGCCCATCGTAAAAAAAAGGGGGGGCGTTCAAATGTGTGTGAAATCTTATGGGACTTAACTGCTAAGGTCATCAGTCCCTAAGCTTACACACCACTTAACCTAAATTATCCTAAGGACAAACACACACACTCATGCCCGAGGGAGGACTCGAACCTCCACTGGGATCAGCCATGCAGTCCATGACTACAGTGCCTTAGACCACTTGGCTAATCCTGTGCGGCCCCACTGTCACAATAGAAGGGTAGAAGAAGCAAAGTAGATAGAATTGCACCCATGTAATGGGTTACAGAATTCACATACAGGAAATGAAGCTCATAGTGCTGGAAAGACAATTGTGTCTCTGTTTGCAAGGAACATTTTTGAACCTATTGACACTCCTGTGAAGGTAGACAATAGCCTCCACTGAAGAGAAGACAGTACCAATCACAGAGCAAAATGTGGGCTGGCTGTTTTTGTCAATGACATATATCAGCCTTTACAGCACCCTGAATCACATCAGCATAGGCAGTTGCTGTGATGGTACATGCCTATTTAATGTCAGTGTCTTCCACCACATGATCCTTGACAGTGAGACCCTCTAAGAGGTTATGGTTCAGTTTTCACTGATAATTCTCCTGCATACAGTGTAATATGAGGGGAGTGGCACCTGGTTGAGGGTTTGAGAAACTGAGGGTCTCACACAGACTGAAGATATCATTCTATGCTATGCAATGCATGCTACCTGCTTCAGCACTGCTACACGGTCACCTATACCATAGATCTATTCTCACCCTGCTTGCTCATCTTGACAGAAACTGCACATTGGGACGTGGCTGTCAACCTTTGTATATGTGACTTCTTCCCCATATGAACCCACGCACCAGATAAAGTAGACCTGACAGAGGGAGTGCCCAAAATGGCTAACTGGGCAGTAGCCAGCCAGTTGGCTGTCTTTAAGCATTTCATTACTTCCATGTTCCACCAAGCTACTCACACATTCATCCTAACGAACTTTGATTAGCAAAGAAACGTCTGCTGACTTGAAGGAAAATAATTAGAGATTAAGTAGAATTTTTGAGTTCCTTCAACAAGTCAACTTTTGCAAATATTTGTTACTAACTTTTGATTGTTACTTGAAAATGATTAACAGAATTGTTTTTCTAAAGATGATGGATAATACACATCAGTCTGGTGATTAATCAGTGACACTACTCTTGTTTGTCTCTGATTATCTCATTAAATTTGTCTTAAAGACCCTCTGTCGTTTTTTTTCATGGGAGATTTTAGTGTGTCCAGAGGGTGGCTGCAGTTGGCCAAATATGTTCCACATTTACTAAGCAGCAAAATTATTCTGTTATATTTTTAATTATTTTCCCCTTCTTGACAAGAGTTTATCTAATGACTCAATGTTGTTGTTTAAATTTTGTTTCTCTGAACTTTTTTTTTAAAACCAAATCCCCCAACCACATATTGGGGTGGGTGAAAACTAACGATACATAAGTATTACATATTACTGTTTTATTTTGTATAATAGTATTATTGTACCATCTCTATTTTACATACATACATAAATACTTGTTCCATAGATTATGAATATGATATTTCGTAATGATGTGGAACATGTCACTTTAATGTAAGTTTCCTTTATACATAATTATTTTTTATTGAGTATTATTTTGAAAACCCTCACTCTAAAGTTAAAATGTCTGATTCCATTTCTGACTTATATTACTACTCATAATATAGTTGTACATCAGATACAACACACACTGAAAACATAACAATGCATAACACTGTAAATCAGAATGTTATTTATATCAGTTCATAATATATTTAGCTGCAGTATACTTGTGTAAGTGTTATGCATCCTACATTTCACCAAACATCATTTCACAACAAAATCCTACAAAGACAACTACCAACATACCTTAGATCATAATAAGATTAGGTAGACATAGAAATTCTGGAGGTAGTTAAAGTGATTATATAATTGAATTTGCTGTGAAATTGACATTTATCACAGTAATGCAACTTTCCTCCCATGAAAAGAATTCATCAGTCTCATTATAACACTAGATCCAGTATATTTCATGACTCTTGACAGTTAATTTCTCAGTAGTTAGCTTACATCTCTTTCTTGAGATCATTCTTGGTATTAAGTTACTGATCACAACTGAAAATGTAGCTATTCTATTATCCTCTGAATAGTTTTGTATATCACCACAAGACTTCAAATATTATCAATTATCTATAGTGTGAGACCTAATATTTTTATTTTAAAAGTGTTCTGCACAGAAGTACAAGTTTCATTAATTGCATCTTTATGCAGTCACCATCTTGGCTATTGGATGCATAACAAGAACCCCAGGGATTATGTGTAAACACACAGAACATGGAAAAGATTCTTGCACGGATGATATACCCTGGCGAGAAAAAAGGGACGAGACTCCATTCTGGCTCAATGTCCCGTTTTATTAAAATATCCTGACTAATTGTTCAATACATCATGTGTATTGTCATGATATTAGGTGTTACCAGTTCTGAACTCAAGCAAGTGTCAGTACTGTGGCGCATGGTGGCAGCACTTGGATTTCATAAAAAAAAAAAGAAGAAGAAGAAGAAACAGGAAACTGGTCAGAAATATTTTCCAAGGAACTGCAAGATAATGAGATTAATGGTGACTTAATTCCTTAATTTGTTTTTCACATCCCAGTTTTTCCACTATTAGACATGAACAATAACCTAGCTTCATGGGAAGTGATCTAACAATTAGAACCATTTGTGATGTATACACCGCAAAAATGAAATCTTTTACAGTGCAGTGGAGTGTACTGTTTTTGAAACATTAATGAAACATGAAATTTGTGAACCAGCCTGAATCTGAATCCAGATACCACACTGGTTTTTGTAGAGTAGCTCTCTTGCCAATTGAGCCAGTCATCAAACTTTGATAATCTACTACCTCTTTCCATATTTTTCCAAACAAACCAGTGGCTCTCTCCAAGACCTTCCAGGAAGATCTTTATTGACTGAAATGATAGAGAAGAATTCTTACTCTCAGCCTAGGGGCTGATTTTCTGTTAAATGTAGAAAGATATGCAGGGAGGTGCTGGGGATAAAATCGTGAACCACCTATGAGATTTGCTTCAGAGGCTCAATTTGTTTATGCCTTCAGTACATTCATGTTACATAACATATTTAGGATGACTACTTTCTTGACACTGCAGCACAGAGAATGGCATTTAATTATGTAGGACAGGCAATGCAATAATGAAAATGAAAATTCTTCAGTGATATAATTTTATTGAATCATTAACTTTCTATAAATTACTAACACAACAGAGTAAACCAAATGTGGGGAACAAGGTGCATTTAGCTTGGGACTCAATATCTGATGTTCCAAGAGGATACCATTATCTTTGGGAGTGTAGTAATGTCAACAGTCTCAATCATAGATGGTTAAATTCTCTCACTGGTCATACAAATGGTGTAGCAAACTATATTTGATTAATCAGATAACTATACTTGAAACCACAATCTGTGTTACACTACATGCCACAATTTCAATTGTTTCTTAGGATAGTACACCACATTAACATTCAAAAGTTGTACAATTTAGAACATTATGAAATAATTCCATACATACAGTACCAACACTACAATGAAATTACAACACGATACATACATTGTACGTTGTACAAAATAAAAGTTTACTGAGTACTCTGACAATATACAACCAATCATTTAATTGCAGATACATTGGTACAAAAAGAAGTGTCATGAATAATAAAATATTACAGAAACAGATTACAAGTAGACATACAAAAAACATAATTACATTGGGCACTTAAGGAGAGATACTGCTTGTACCATGATGACAGTGAACAATCAATCATACAGTACTATAAATGACAGACATAAATCTTAAGAGTTGAAAGTACCTATTTGTCTTTACCTCCAGCAATTTTGATGTTGTTTTCAAACCTATAAAAACATGCTTGTGTAGGTCACAAATGCAGTAGTAGAGACATGGAAAACCCGAGTATCTATCACCAGTGTCCAATTGGGACATTCTTATGTTTATGCCAATCGTCATGCATTAGAACACAACTTGTGCAGTAATATGGGAAATACCTAACTATTTCAAAAAGCTAAAATTAATAACATTTCCAGCTGTGTTATATTACATCATAATGTTTCAGAGGACGCATACATTGTGTGAATTATGCTACAAGAAATCTTGCACAATTATGATGTATCCATCATTTGTATTAAAATTGTCAGAAAGACAGACACAAATTCCCGTCCGTTCATCTCAGAGTAGCACTTACACCAATGTCTTCAAAAATGGTTCAAATGGCTCTGAGCATTATGGGACTTAACATCTGAGGTCATCAGTCCCCTAGAACTTAGAACTACTTAAACCTAACTAACCTAAGGACATCACACACCTCCATGCCTGAGGCAGGATTCGAACCTGCTACCATAGCTGTCGCGCAGTTCCAGACTGAAGCACCTACAACCGCTCGGCCACTCTGGCCAGCCCCCATGTCTTCAATATTTGCTCCATGTACTTGAATTAAACCAGCAATTAATGGTAGTAAGTCAAATGAGTGCTTTTACATGCGAAGTGTGTGGGCAAGTCTATAATTACAGAAAGAATCTCAGTCAGCATGTTTGCAAAAACCGTCAACAAGAGCTGCCTGTTGCCACTACAACTACTGTAGCTTCTTATCAGTGCTATGTGTGTGACAAAATTTTTTCTCTTAAAAATAATTTGTATCGCCACCAAAGAAATATTCATGGTTTGCAGGAAGGGGGGTTGTTCTTCAAGTGTACATTGTGCCCATTTCAAAGTAGTTCAAAACAGGGTTGGATAGATCATTTACAAACTGCTCACCAAATTCAACTTAATTCTGAAGATCTGCAGTTCTCAAATGAGGACGAGTTTTTGCAGTGGAAAGAAGACACTGAACGCACAACACATTCAAAGTTTATTAAAACACATGGGTCTACTAGTTCCACACATTATTATGGCTGCCATCGGTCAGGTAACTTTATCTCCAAAGGTAAAGGCACAAGACATCTTAAATTGACAGGCAGCAACAAAATGAATGGAAAGTGCCCTGCAGAGATGAAAGTAACTGTACACGAAGGTGGAACATACCAAGTACATTTTGTGTCGACCCACGTTGGTCACAAACAAGATTTAACGCACCTGCCCCTGAGTCAAAAAGACCGGGAAACCATAGCAACAGATATTGCAATGGGACTACCGTATGACAAAGTTCTAGATAACGTACGGACAAGTTTGCAGGATTCGGACTTGCAGAGAATCCATTTGACTACCAAGCAAGACTTATATAACATTGCAGCAAGCTATAACCTCTCCTCCAAGTCGGTCAGACATAAAAACGATGCAATCAGTGTCGAAGCTTGGGTAAAAGAAATGAACGAAAGTGAGAATCCGTCTGTGTTATTCTATAAACCACAAGACATGGGAACATCAAGAACTGAGGAGTGAGGATTTTGTATTAGTGATAATGAACAGAGCACAACGCGAAATGTTATCAAAATATGGAGAAGACTGTATCTGTATTGATGGAACCCATGGGCTTAACGGGTATGATTTCGAAGTGACCACTCTCTTAGTACTGGATGATCTCAGGCAAGGATTCCCATGTGCATTTCTAATTTCGAACAGGAAGGACGCCGATGTTTTAAGTATATTTTTGCAGTACGTAAAATCACAGGTTGGACCAATTTGCCCGAATGTATTCATGTCTGATTTGGCAGAGTCATACAGTATTGCATGGAACAGGACAATGGGTGCTCCTAAGATGAGACCCTATTGTACCTGGCATGTGGACAGAGCATGGAAAACTAATATAAACCGGAAAATTTCAGATCTGGATAAAAGAAATGAGGTGTATCGGCTCATTAAATCAGTGTCAATGCTGAGAAATGTAAGTATGTTTCAGGAATCACTGCAAAAAGCACTGCAGAAGCTCAGTAGTGACCCTGACACATCAGAATTTGCTTCATACTTCAAGACACACTATGACGGAAATGTGGAGTGTTGGGCCTACTGTCACAGAATGTATGCCGGTCTCAATACCAACATGCATGTGGAGAGTATGCATTGGACGTTGAAGGAAATACATGGTAATGCAAGACAGATAAAACGACTGGACAAAGGCATATCTACACTAATGTCCCTAGTTACGGCCAAGATGTTTGACTGGCTTATAGCAAATGTAAAAGGGAAGGTTACAAGCAAAGTTCAAGACATTCGTAATAAACACAAAACTAGTTTGTTAATGGACAAGGGCCTCATCACTGAGGTAGATGGTGGTTGGGAAGTGCCATCCACATCATCTTCAGAGGTCTACATTGTTAAAGATAACAGAGTCAACTGTGAGTGCAAATTAAAATGTAGTGATTGCAATGTGTGCATACATAGGTATTACTGTACATGTATGGATTACAGTATTAGATTCAATATGTGTAAGCACATTCACACTGTTTGCCAAGATGACAGTGTCGGTGAAAATCCCCTGCAAAGTCCAGAGTTACTGCGTACTGATGTTGAAGCCACCAGTGAGAGAGCAGCAATATTAGCTGAAGTAAGCACAAAATATGTTTCAATACCACCAAAATCATTGTTAGAAGGGAGACAGGAGCTTATTTCAGAGTTTTCCAATATTGTCAGTGGAATGACTGAGACTGAACTGCAGTTGGCCAAAAAAACTGTGTTATCCTTAAAGGCAAATGTAGGAGCTGTTCAAGCCCGAAACAGTTATTTCAAACAAACAGATAAGGGCCAGAAAAGAAAGCTAATACCACAGCAGAGGTTGTTTTCTACCAAGAAGAAAACAGCACGTAATATTTCTCTGGCTGTTCCAAATGCTGAAGAAAGATGTGAAGTAGTAAAATCACTTCTGAATGAGGGTATGTATCAATTTTCAAGTTATTGAGTAGATACATTTATGTGTTGAACCTTGGCAGAGTAAAATGTAATTCATGGTTAATATACGAATTTGTGTTCAGCACCTGTCAACTTTGTATGAATTATAATTTGAAATTTATATGCAGAGCTCGACATGAATCATGATGTTCCTGCAGAGCATAGTCGTGCCATGCCAGATTTACAGCACAGCAAAACAGGTAAAACTTGATGGGATCCATCATTCTAAATATGTGTGGTACTACTATAATGTCCTCACACCAAATAAACATGTCACATTAAGTAAAATTTAGAATTTTGCTGTTCAGTAGCAATGCAGTGTGTTTGGAATCTGATGTAATAGTTACTTGCAGTACAGTATATGTATATACTATCTTTCAGTACCTATCAATTTTGCCTCAATTGTGATATGAAATTTATTTGCAGGGCTTGACACCAAAAATCACTTGCATGTTGTAGAACAACCACACAGTATGTTATGGCATCATGGTGCATCAGGTGTGTGTAAAGTAAATCTAATGGAGGTAACATATCTGAGTATGATAATAGTCTGAATTCATATTAATGTATATTGATATCTTTAAATTCTATTTTACTGTGTCTGCATTATAATATTAAATTAATTTACATGGCTGGACAAGAACCACATTGTTGCTGTGCAGCATGGTTATGCCATACCAATTGTGCAGCACAGCACAACAGGTAATACTTAATCAGACCCATTATTCCAAATGTATCTCATACTGCTCTAATGTCCTCATATAAGCTAAGGGTGTCAGATTAAGTAATATTCACAATGTTGCTGTTCAGTAGCAATGTAGTGTGTTTGGATTCTGATTTAAAAGTTCTTGCAGTGGAATATATGCCACCTTTTAGACCTATCAATTTTGTGTGTATAATAACCCAAAAATTATTTGCAGGGCTTGACACCCACAATCAGGTCCATGTTGAACAACCACACACTATGCCATGGCAGCCTGGTGTTCATCATGGTGCATCATGTGCGTGTAAAGTTAATCCAATGGAGATAACATTATTTGATTATAATGAAATTCTGAATTTATATATGTATAACTGAACTGTAGTTAACCAAAAAAACTACATTATCCTTAAAGGCAAATGTAGAAGCTGTTTGACCCCAAAATGGTTATTTCAGACAAGCAGATAAGGGCCATAAAAGAAAGTCAATGCCTCAGAGGAGTCTGTTTTCTACCAAGAAGAAAAGAGCACATAGTATTTCTCTGGCTGTTCTTGATGCTGTAGAAATCCAATTCTTGATGACTGGACCTGCAAATAAAATTCACGTCAGATCACATTAGATATTAAATTAATATTTGTTTCACAGATCATGAATATGACTCTTTATAATTATGTGGAATGCATCAGTTTAACAAATGTTTACTTGTCATGACTCTTTGTGTTTTATAGAGGAAATTATAGGAATTTGATAAAAGGAGTGTTATCTGGTGTATTACTACATGAATTATTGTTACTTACTTCAAGCATTACTGTGGTGACCGGGCCATGCCACCAGCATTTCAGTCCCTAATTCTACTTATTATAGATGCATGACCTCCACACACTCGAGTCTTCCTGAAGATGCTGAGTGGTCTTTAGTTCTGGGATCAGATATTGCAGTTCCTCTCAAATCTGATCCTGACGCAGCTGTAGTGGACAGGGTGGAATGCTATCCTGAACTCCAAATGGTGGAGACATCTCAGGTCCTTCCCATCTGCTTTCAATGCATCACACTCTGGACTGTAAATAAAGATTTAATTAGAATTCAGCCATGCCATATTGCTATCAAATAACAAAAGTGTGAATAATAATTAATATTATACTGGGTTGAAAACCAGTATCAAAAAATACTTATATTGTGCCGGATTAACTGAAATACCATTACACACCTGACTTGTCTTTCACTAGGCCTGATGAGGCTGAGTGAATCACAGACGCAGTCCCTATGATTGTTCAAAGATGTCACTAAACCGTCCGAAAAGATCTAAACAACGATGCATGAGCAGCGCCAATCAGATGGAGCGGCTCCGACAGCTGATCAGTTTGTAATGTCTCTTACAGCGGTCTCTCCGCGATATTTTCAGAACTTTTATAAATTATATAACTCAGTACATATCTCGAAATATCTCTTCTTATCTTACGGATTCCTAAACTTTAATATACGGTGATTATCAATGCAAAGTAGTTTCAAGTCCTATTATTCCTTGGAGCGTGCATTTACTTCATGGAATAGCTTCTCTGCTATCTACGTTTTCTCTTATGAAAAGAAGGATTGAGATCTTGCCGATTAGCCGTGAAAGAAAGAAGATGTATATGCAAGTATTGTTGAGCTAGTCGCCATCTTGATGAGATTCTGTATGAGAAGGAATTTAATACGTGAACTAAACTGAAGTAAGTGTGTCCGCGTGTTATTTAACTGATTATTACTGATAGTGTCTGCTTACTACGCTGTGTTGCACGGGATCAGTGTGGAACGTCTGAGTTACACTGGACGAACCTGCCGTTTTGTACGCTCAAGATATCCAGTTTATTACTTTCAATAAATGGGCTGACATCGTCTTACCAGCAGATCTCCGGTCTTCTCCATGTGGTCACCGAAAGTTAATAATTATTAGAAATGTTATCAGGAGATGGACTGACAATTTTCGTCGCACCGAGACTTCGAAATTGCTTCACTGCCTTATGGAATTTAAGTTAAGCTCAATTTAATCAGGATAGAACAGTATTGAACTGTGTGAATGTGATAAGCCTGCTTTGTCAATGAAAATCCCCTTAATATACGCATGTTTTCTACTATCCTGATCAGTGAAGCTAAATCAGGCCGGTGTGAGAGAGGTTTTTGAATTTCAGATCCCACAAAAAATATTAGAAGTTCCAGTCATTCCACCAGGAAGGAGGTACACGGCTCGTTTTGTCTGTAGTTCAACCACGCCTAGCCAGGCAATACCGCGGTTCGATAGCGTCCACATTGTTACTTTGTGCCAGGAAGGGCTCTCAACAAGGGAAGTGTCCAGGCGTCTCTGAGTGAACCAAAGCGATGTTGTTCGGACATGGAGGAGATACAGAGAGACAGGAACAGTCGCTCAGGCCGCGCAAGGGCTACTACTGCAGTGGGTGACCGCTACCTACGGATTATGGCTCGGAGGAAACCTGGCAGCAACGCCACCATGTTGAATAGTGCTTTTCGTACAGCCACAGGGCGTCGTGTTACGACTCAAACTGTGCGCAATAGGCTGCATGATGCGCAACATGACTCCCGACATCCGTGGCGATGTCCATCTTTGCAACCACGACACCATGCAGTGTCATTCAGATGGGCCCAACAACATGCCGGGTGGACCGCTCAGGATTGGCATCACGTTCTCTTCACCGATGAGTGTCGCATATGCCTTCAACCGGGCAATCGTCTGAGAGGTGTTTAGAGGCAACCCGGTCAGTCTGAACGCCTTAGACACACTGTCCAGCGAGTGCAGCAAGGTGGAGGTTCCCTGCTGTTTTGGGGTGGCATTATGTGGGGCCGACGTACGCCACTGGTTGTCACGGCAGACGGCGTAACAGATGTACGAAACGTGAATGCCGTCCTCCGACCGACAGTGCAACAATATCGGCGACATATTGGCGAGGTATTCGTCTTCATGGACGACAATTCGCGCCCCCGTCGTGCACATCCTGTGAATGCCTCCCTTCAGCATAACGACATCACTCGACCAGAGTGGCCAGCGTGTTCTCCACACATTAACACTATCGGACATACCTGGCATAGATTGAAAAGGTTCTTTATGGACGACGTGACCCGCCAACCACTCTGAGGATCTACGCCGAATCGCCGTTGAGGAGTGGGACAATGTGGACGGACAGTGCCTTGATGAACTTGTGGAAAGTATGCCACGATGAATACAGGCAGGCATCAATGCAAGAGGACGTGCTGCTGGGTATTAGAGGTAGAGGTGTGTACAGCAGTCTGGACCACCACCTCTGAAGGTCTCGCCGTATGGTGGTACAAAAGGCAATGTGTGGTTTTCGTGAGCAATAAAAAGGGCGGAAATGTACAGTTTCCGGAACTCTAGGAACCGAGGTGATGCTTTTAATATATAGAACGTAATAGTAAAAATGTTAACCAGATGTAATTACTTACCAAATTAAAGAAGGAGGTACTGATTACTGTGTGTTTAAAACCGTTCTTTCGGACAGA